>NW_015166423.1:1697519-1740798 GCF_001447785.1 Gekko japonicus
CGCTGGGGGAGGTTTGTGTACACGTGGGCCAGTCCCCACGTGTGCACAAAAATAAAAAAGTTAAAAAAATAGGGGGGGATGTTAAAATCCCCCCTGGGGGGCGGGGGGCGGACACCGGCCTCGCCGCTGCCGCCGCCGCCTCGGGGAGATTGAGGGGTGGGGGGTGGAGGAGACGGGGCTCTTCTCTCCCCCCCGCGAGTATCGCGGGTCCCCCTCTTGTCTTATTCTAATAGCCAAGTATGGGCCAATCTGTAGATATGTAAATCCATGGATTGCGGCCACGCTGACTGTAAATTGACGGTAAACCTCCCAGATTTGCAGAAAAATCTGAAAATTAAAAAAAATACATTGGGGGAGTTTAAATTACCCCACCCCAAATTAAAAAAAATGGACTTACCTTTCTTTTGGAGAGCTGGTGGCAGTGGTGTACAGATGTTGCTCTGGACCTGGACCTGGGCTCAGAGGCAACTGCAAAGGGATGGAGCCACACCAGGCATGGCAGCAGGTGGGGGACAACAGGATTCCCTCCGTGTGGGTCTCACGGGCCCCCACTTGTCAGTTCTAATGCTCAATGGACAGAAATTTCTCTTTTTGTTTTGTTTTATTTGAGCAGAGTACTAAAATGAATTAGCAACTGTAGTCATTTTCCACTAATCAAATAACTGCAGAATCAATTATATCATTTCTCATTATTCTCATTTCTTTCCAGCATAGAATGTTTTGATATAAAGAAAGAGAACAATAGTGACTGACATTTATTTATACTTCAATATGTTTAATGAATTGATGTAAATAGTTGGGATTTTATATCTTAAAGAACTGAGTGTGGCCTTCTGTTCCTTATTCATAATAAAAACCCATACAAATTACTGGACGCATTCCAAGTCAATGCCTATTTATAGACCGCCTTCAGTGATGTCTGATATAGTGATGCTGGAATCCTAAACTCATTTACATGCAAAACAATCCTACTGATTTCAATAATTTCCAATGTTAAATTGTTTACTTATTTAAAAAATGATATCCCAATTTTTGCAATGTTTAAACTGGCTTATGAAGCACTGCTCATAAAATAGCGCTAAATAATTTAAATAGACTAAATAGCAACACTGAAACCAAGATAGATAATTAAACCAGAACAGCGGTGCTGTTAAATGTTGAAAGGACAATATGAGCAAGGAGCAATTCGCAGTAAAGCACATATCATAATTAGTTAAAGGAAGAATTATTTAACTCAAAGCAATACAGAACAATGAACTACTTCAGAAGGTGGGGGACACCCGCAGAAGGGTGTGATGGACAGGAGGCTGTCCTGCCCCTGAAGGGAAAAACAGCCACTCAGCCAAGCCTTTGGGAGTCCAGCATCCAATCACTTTTCAGAAAGGGGATGGAAGTTGGAGGGAAGCACAGCAGGAGATCATTCAGGTCTGCCTCAGGGAGAGAGCAGAGGGGGTTCAGACCTGCCTCAGGTAGAGGTCAGTCAGCCAGAGAACTCCTGTTAGTTTGGTGTTTCTATCTTGCACAAGATCCATTCTATACATTCCTGAACCTCCTGAACCTGCACCTGTCAAAATGACCACTGTTGTCATTTTGACAGGTGCAAGTCCAGGAGATTCAGAAGTGTATAGAATGGATCCTGTACAAGCTAGAGACACCAAACTTGGAGGGCATGTAGAGAAGTATCTGGGGGAGGTCTGCTGTGAGTCTGGTGTCTCTAGCCTGCACAGTATCTGTTCTATACATTCCTAAAGCTCCTGAACCTGTGCCTGTCAAAATGACCAATGTCCAAGAGTGTATAGAACAGAATCCTGTGCAAGCCAGAGACATCAAAGTCACAGGGGACCTCCTGTGGATCCTCTTCCACATACCATCCAAGTTGTTGCTTTGAGGTTCTGTAAATATTCTGATTGAATGGAGACAGTCGGTTTGGAAATGTGTCTGCTCACAAACTGGCACGAACCTTCACAAACAGCTTGAAAGTTTATGGAATGTTTGTGCTGGGTGACCTGCCACAAACTTGACTTTGCAAAGCATGAACCTGCCAAAATTCATCACGAACTTTAGTTTGTGAGCTGGTTCATGCCCATCCCTAGTGCCAACTGAACACTGTACAAAATATTTAAGGTATCATAAAAACTTAAATGAAAACAAACCTACCTGAATCCCCCAAGACAACACCAGCAATAGAAAAAACAACTCATCGGTCTTAGATCTTAAAAAACACAACTATTTCAAGGAGCAATCTGTAGCAAAGCACAAATCAGACCTTCAGAACTGTAGCCTTCAGATCGCATGCTAAATGGTAAACAATCTGGTTTTTAGCCTAGGAAGGTCACCAGTAAAGGGTTTACACTGACTCTTATACAAATGTCAACTCTGCAAGTTCTCCAATAAGCTTAAAAATATGAATTCTATTCTGTTACATTTTATATCCTTTACATTGTGTTTCTGTTCCTTGTTGTTTCTTCATTATACAGCTATGAATAATGTATCATCAGGGTGGGAATCTCATATTTGTCCTTTTTATTTTGTGTCCTCTAAGACACATTAAAACACCCCAGTGGATGGCAAGCTTAGAGAAATTTGATCACATCTCACATCTAGTGCTGTACTAGATGAATTATTCTCAAACATTAATTTTAATTACTCACACACTTTTAAAGAATCTCACCCAGATTAGCCTTGTAACCTTGCTCTTTAACTTCACAGCTCTTTGGGGACAACTAAACACAGAAAGTTCCAAACACCACCTTGACCACTTCTAGAAAAATGGTAGGTCATTATCTTCCCCACAGCCTTTGCTATGATATAGTCAAATCCATTTCTATTATTCTTTACTTACTGGAGCCCTCCCTAATACACCTCAGGCTACTGGCATGAAGAAGCACCACTTAAAAAGTAATTTAGCAAATAAGTATGGCTTTCCCTGGGGTGCAAATAAAAGGAAAAGTTGTAGTAAATAGCTAATGTAAGCAAGAGGTGCCTTGGGGGAACCCAAAGACTGACTTCTTTCAAATCCACAATAACTTCTGGTGCTATTGGTCCTGAGGCAGCAGCAGTCGACATTGTTAAAAAAAAAAAAGCTCCCTTATGGTGTTCTCATTAATTAACTGCTCTATTTGTTGATTCTAGATTGATTCACTTGGTTCTCCAGAGAGTGTTTTTGGAAACTCAGTAATGCCTTGATGCAGAATTTCATCTTCAGGCCTAATGTTCTCAGGATGCCGATATGCTCAGGTCATATAGAAGATGAAGTGAAAAGGAGAATTTGCAAGAGAAAAAAATGATAATCAAAATATTTTAAAATTCAGATGTAATTTTTGAAGAGTCTCCCCACAGAGCTAAAATGTTACCTGAAGCAAAATTTGACTGACAGGCAGGCTGTAACAAACAGAAAGCCAGATAAATGGCATGCATAACTGACAGGAAAGTATTTGCTTCTAATTATTTGAGAAAGCATTTTAATTAAGTTGTTTGCAGATGAATACCTCAATGTCAGTGTTTCATACATATTTCACAAGCTTTGATAAACTTTTTTCTTCTTAAGGCAATACTGGATGCATGCTCTCAATGAAAGAGAGTGGCTGGCCCTAGGTCACCCACCCAGTAGGGATCTGAATCTGGGTCCCCCCAATTCTAATCCAGTGCCCCACCACAAACTGACTCAATCATAACCGATATTATCTTACTCATTTTCCCACTGATCATTTCTTACTTCTGCACAGCAACTATTACCAAGGACAACAATGGCACAACAATAGGATATAGAAGTGACAGACCGATGCAGCAATTTAAAGCATAGCAACAAATCTGTGGTTTAACAAGTGTGTGACGTATTCCAAAAACCTGCAAAGCCTGTTTGACTAGAGACAATCATGGCTGAAATAGATGAGTAGCTACATCACAGGTAACAATAGCTGTATTACACCGTTATTGGGGGCGGGGAGAGATTGTCTTTCTGCTACCGTAGTTACCCAGCTGGTATAACAGCAAAAAAATAAAAATAAATCTGAGCCCATAGCACAGGAGACAGAAGTATATGTTCACTGACCACTAGACAAATGCACCCTTGATTTGAAAAAAAAAACCACGATTTAAGTCAATGCTATTATTAGTAACCAGCACACAGCAGAGGCTCACATTTTAAACCATTGCCTCCATGAACGACATATTGCAATTGACAGTAGAAAGACGTGCTTAGGAAAACCACCAGCAACACTGATTTGTTAAAGTTGAGGCAGTGATGCCTTGGGAGCTTTATTCTCTGACCTGTTTTTTTAGCTAGGAGCAGCTACACTATAGTCCATTTCTTACCCATGTCAAGAAGATTTCTGTCAGTGGGCAGACAGGCAGGTTTTTGATGTTAGGCAATGCCTGTTTGAGATCTAGATTTTCCTTAGCTTGGTCATCCCCCCCCCCCCAAAAAAAAGCTGCTGCAAGAGGAATTTTGTTCTTAGGCCTTTATTGTTAAAACCTTGATGTCTTCAGTCGCAATCATACTGTGTGGAGGAACATTTCAGGGGCAAACTAGATGTTGCAGGGAAATGACACAGGTTGTGCCCAGTGGTAGGATATTAAGCTCAACAGCAGCATGCTGGATAGAGGTGCTAAACCCCTTCCTTGTTTGTTCTTTCCTACTCTAAACTACTTCTTCCCAATGAGAATTTCTTTTGGCAACTCCCAGAGGGGCGTGGGTGAAGGGGCTCTGATAGGACAGTAAAGACAGGGCAGAGAGTTAAGGAGCCTCTCCCTCCCACCTGCCCATGCAGTGCTCTCAATCAGCCCCACTCAGTCCCACTCACCCCCACATCATAGGAACTCTGTGGCAGCCAGAGTCTAACATACAGGCCTGCCACCACAGAGTGGTCATCTATGCAGAAGGAATTTCTGTTCTTTTTATCACTCCCATCCTCCAGGGCAGGACACATAGGATTCCAGTCCTTGGATTGGACCTCATAATGTTATAGCATAATAGAACTTGTACTTAACACAGCTCTGGTTTGGCAAGACTTTGTGCAAGAGCTATTGGAAGATCAAGTGCTTTTAAAAAAAATTCTGATCAGTATCGCTATGTATAAAAATCAAAAGGCAATGGGACTGATACGGTCATTATAGTGCAATTTGGAAGAGCAATACGGTTTGAGGAAAGAAGGTCATTATCAGGTGGAGGGGGGAATTCTGAAATATATTTTGTGCTGCGTCCTGCAGAAGTAATAGTGCAAGGATTTACAGTCAAGTTGCCAGTACAAGTGCTACTTGCAATGAGCTTCTTCTGTTTTCACTTGCATAAGCATTCTTGTGCACTCAGAAATGTCCCATGGGATCCACTTTATCTTTTCAAATACCCTGTGAGGTAGGTTGGGCTGAGATGAAACTGACTGGCCCAAAGTCACCCAGGGAGTTGTGTGGTGGCAGGGGCCTGAACCTAGCTCTGCCAAATCCTCATCCAGCAGTTCACAAGAAAACCGACTGAACCAACACGGCATTCTCAGATATAAACAAATTTTACAGAAATGATTGTAGTTTGAACATGTGAAGCTGCCTTGTACTGAATGAGACCATTGGTCCATCAAGTTCAGCAGTGCCTACTCAGACTGGCAGCACCTCTCCAGGTTCTCAGGTTAATCTTTCACACCACAGACTACCAGATCTTATAAAATGGAAATGCCAGGGTTTGAAGAACCTGAGACCTCCTGTATGCAAAGCCAGTGTTCTACCATTGAGTCACAGCCCCTCCCCCAATATATGTGTGTACTTTGCTAAATGTTACATAAACACCTCAGAAATGTATTCCTGTATACAAACAGCAGTTTCGCACTCACAAAGATGTAAGCAGCACAGATATGAACAGGAACCTGCTTGTAGGTCTCTGCAACTACACAGTCAGCATTTAAGCACCAGTGGCTCCTGAATCCGATGCTGTGTTTAGTGAAGGTAATCACCATTTCCTGATTCAGTGTCCGCTTCCCCACAGCTATAAGTCCAATACACGTTTAAGCAAAGTAGTATTTTATTAAAGCCATGATAGAGCATGAACAAAGGCACTGTCCAGAATACCTGGGCTGGGTCGGGCAAGGGATAATGAAAGACATTCAAAAAGACAATAACCAATAACCTTGGTTCCCGCCAAGCGGGCAGACTTTTGGTTTCGCGCTCAAAAGCCTGAGAAGCAACGTTTCTATAAAGATAAACAAATGCAGCTTCACACGGTTCAGCTCATTATAGTCTAAGCTAAGCTGCTCCTTCTCCACACCTGTTAATCTTGCAGATAAGCGTACGCTAGCGTTTATAGAATGGAATGCAGGACACAAGGATACACACAGAACATATAGGAGGCATGCGCAGATGCCGGGCAGACAGAAGGGGGGTGAATTGATACGCATAGACCTCCATGGCAGATATCTGACATTCAGTTGACCCAATCTGAAGATAGTACAGAACACTGGAGTGTGTGTGTTTGTGAAGATGTGGCACTTTAAAGCAGATTTAGTCTGCCAGATTAGCCAACAGAACTATGAACTCTGGTTGGTACAGATTATTTCTGAGTCAGCTAAATCCAGTGTAATAACTAATCTGCTGATATGTCCATATATATGCAGTCCCTTGAACATCCAGGCCATGAGAAGAGAGGTTATAAAGAGAGAACAATAATTCCCATGTGAAATTTTCGCCACCTTCCAGTCATTACTATCTCAGACACCATGAACATGTCCTTTATATGTCTGGTTCTCTGCAGCTCTGAAAGTGCACAGCTGGTACAGAGACAGAGCGGGAAACAGCTGCTCTCTGAGGGATGCTGCCCTTGGGAGAAGACATGTTCCTAGTTAGAAATATGTTGCAAAGTTGCTGCTGATTGAACCAGAAAGAACTTCCCTCTGCAGCTGCCAGTGAGAACTTCAAGGCACTATCTAATTCAGATGTAACTTTTCAAGAAAGTTAATCCTCCCCCCACCCCAAAAAAGCAGAAAGGCCTATATATAAGGCCTTCTCAAACTCTAAGCTTCATTATGATGTACTTCCCAGTCAGAGGAAGCAAGGGCTTCCCAACTAACAGTGGGGAAGTTTTTTTGTTGGCAATGGCCCAGAAGGACCACTGATGTTCAGGAGTAACTTCAATGGAGCCCCAGTGGCACTGGCAGTATTGTAGGAGCTGTTCTCGCCTCCTCCCTCACTGTTGCCTGCTGGGTCCAAACCAGCAGCAGTGCAGGAGGCGGCAATAGGTAAGCCTACATCCAGAGATGTCCCCATTGTCTAGCCCCATCACTGAAAGGAAGAAAAATAGCTGCAAACTTTCCAGATGTGACAAAGATTATGAAGATGTAAATGACATTATTTCATGTGAAGACAATGCATGAATACAAACCTCAGTACATGAGTTCTGAAGGATCCTTCTGATCCCTCTTAACAATTACAAGCAAGTTCCTTGTGCTTTCCAGAGTTCCCCATCCTCTACACACACCTCCTTGCTCCATAGTTTTTCTTCTTCCAGTCCCTTTTCTTTTTTTGTGTTTTGACATTTTCAAACATTCTTGGCCAACATATGATATATGAACCTTTTTAAAAGGTCAGATTCTTAAGAAGACATGCTACTTGCACTAGGATTTACAATCTATGCTGTCTCTGCATGGGTGAATGACACCTATATGGTATATGTTCTTAGTTACTGCACTGACAGTAGTGGGTGGTACCCACTGGGGTTGCTCCAGTGGACAGCAAGGTGGTCACTGGTACTAGCAGCCAGAATCAACAGTAGGCATATTTGTTACATATTACACATGAGAAAGAACAAAGAGTGGGGGTGGCCAGTTGTGGCAGAATCAACAGGAAAGGGTTGGGGCATTCCATTAACAGAGTCCTCTGCCTCTTGGGAGGTGGCCTTGACAGGCCAGGGATCCAAGCAAGGGTGGGACAGCTGCCTTTCTCCCATAGAAGGATTGGTTACAGGCCAGGGAGGCATGGAACATGGAAGCATGCAGTAGACTTCCACATTTGGAAAGAGAGACAGAGATCTTGAAAGTGGGAATCACCACAGAGGGCAAGGAGGAGGAACAGAGTGACCTCAACCCCCTCCCTTTACTTTTGAGGCTTCTGAGAGACGTTTTGGGGAGGCACTGGAGCACAGTCCTTTCCTTTTGGGGTCCTCAGTGCAGCACCTCCTGACATTTACCCTAGAATAAAAGAAGGTGGGGTATTTTTTTGAAACCATCAGGTGTAGGTGGTCTTGAACAGTGTAAGCAAAAAGCTGACTGTGGAAAGAGAAAAATGTGTAATGGAGAAAGAAAGGGCAAAAAGGAGCCAGAGGGGGAACAGCTATACAGGGTTCAGGAATCATAGCTGGTGTATAGGCAGGCAGACCTTGATCTCCTTTAGCCTGAAGGATGGCATCCAAAAAGGGCCAGGGCCAGTCCAAGGTCCCTAGGCAGGTGGCAAGGGCAACCCCTTCTTCATCAGAGGATGAGGACAAGGCTGCGGAGCATCAAAGCATACTGGCTAGGGAGCGGTGATAGCCTCCTCCAAGCAACTGCAGGCGGGTCTGGCCAGAAAGTTGATAGTCGGGCTGAGAGGAAGAAGTTCAGGGAGGAGGTGCTTAAGCAGCTGTCTTCTCTTGAGCACAGGCTGGGCAATGTGGTGGGTGCAGATACCGGGGCGACTGGGTCAACAGCTACGGAGAACAAGGACGCGGATGCAATTGAAGTTGTCGAGGTGGAACAGCCGGGTCCAAGTGGTAAATGGGACCCCACATTGCAACAGAGTATAGTTTGGCCTTGGGGACCTTGGGGTCCAGTGACTGATGCTGGGTTTTCAGCAACCTCTCAGTCAGGTGCACCGTTTGGCTCTTCTACTTCAGGCCAGCCGTGGGCTTGGGGCCCTCCTTATCCGGCCCCCCCAGGCCCCTTGGGGAGCATTTCCTTCTCAAGCACCAAGCCCTTGGGGTGGTTGGGGCTGTCCACCTCCTGTGGTGAACCCTTATACCGCAACCTCAGCTATGGCTATGCCATTCGTTGATATTGCTCTGCCATTAGATGATCACCTTTTGCTGGCAACACAGAAGAAGATTTGTAGAGTGGATTTTATTGACCTCTTTAGCCTTCTTTATCAGGATCTCGAGAAGAAGGATAAAGAGGAGCTCGATGACAAGGATAAATAAATCCTTAAAAGGTGGAGGATGGACAGGACTGGGGCAAACTGGCTGCCTGGTTTTGTGATTTATGCCGGCATGATCTTGTGTTCACAGCCCTGGAGGACCATGGCTCTCTTTCAATATCTGAACGTCCTCCAGTATATATAATTCTATTTTGGTCATGGACTCCCCTGAACATTCCAACACGCTCCAAAATCAGTTCGCTCTCTGATCTGTCATTCAGAGGATCTCCCTATCCACTGGCTGCTTTGCCTGAGTCCTGCCTCCAACATTCTAACCATTGCTGTTCCCCCCCCCCACAGCCAGTCAGAACACAGAGGTCATTTGCATATGTGGCCTGATTTGCTTTTGTCTTGGAAAACAGAGGTCGTTTGCATATGCGGCCTCACTGGCCTTTCCCTCTGACATTCTAAACAGTTTGCTGTTGATGTTCTGAGGTAAAATAAATTTCCCCTTAGTTTCTGTTGGTTGCAAATCTCCAGGTGAGGGCTAAAGATCACTCAGAATCACAACTGCTTTTCAGATGGCAGAGATCTGTTCCCCTGGAGAAAATGGTGGACTCTGTGTCCTTATATCCTGCTGAGATGGCCCCTGTATGACAGCCAATGTGACGTAGCAGTCAGGGCTTCAGCTATTAAAACTGATGTCCAGATGACCAAGATCAGTTCTCCTGGAGACAATGGCTGTTTGGGCAGTGGATTCTATGGCATTATATTCTGCTGAGGTCCCTCCCCACCCAAAATCCTGCCCTCCCCAGGCTCTACCCCTCAAATCTACAGGTATTTCCCAACCCAGAGTTGGCAACCGTGTAATTGGCTATGGAATTACTTTCCAGACCCTTGGAACCCAGAAAACATGGCACAGGAGGAGGTGCTTTTCTACCTTAGCTGCCACTGCATAACACCCCCCTCCCCCTCAAAAAATAAGTCAGAGGTGGAGAGAACCATTTCTGTTACCATGAGGTTGTCCTCCCATTCTACCAACTTGGGGCAGCAAAATGACTTGAGACAGCCCTGCCTTATAGCTAAGCAGAAGGAAAGAAACATGGCTTGCCTCCCTCCATTTTCCGCTTCCCTCTGCCGCCTCACCAGCCACAGTTGGGACACTCATCTGGAGCTTCCTTCTAGATCTCGTTGTACTTCTTCCCACAACGGGCATTATTCCTAGTCATATATAAAGGTTATATGGGCTTTATGGGCCCGGCGTGGCTTATATATGATGAAGAGTTTAGAATGCAAGCTGCCATGAATCTAGCACTTCCATGGGATATAATCCATCCTCACCTTTGGCTGCAAGTCATGTCTCCAACGAGAACCAATTCTGGGGATCGCTCCCATCGTGGGCACTTGGTAGAGCGGTTGCAGGCAGCTTCAGTTCCCCGTGGTTCCATGGGGCAAGTGGTTCAACCCCAATTGCTTTGTTGGGAATTTGGTTCCCAGGGGGCTTGCAACAGGAAAGTGTGCCTTTACAGACACGAGTGCCCCTTATGTGGAGGACCCCACTCCTTCACAGCCTGTTCCAAAGTGAAACCCCGTAGGAATCAGCAGCGAAGGGGAGGTGGTGGCTCCTTCTCTGCTGCAGGTAAAGGGTCCCAGCCCACTAAAGCTGAGGGTTCTTGAAGCTTGGCTACAGCGGTATCCCAAAATGGAAGATAGTGTTTATTTGTTGGAAGGTTTTCAAGTTGGTTTTTGTATTCCTTTCCATGGTTTGAGGGCCCCATTCATGGCTCATAATCTCCAGTCAGTGAAGGGCATGGAGGGGGTGGTAAGGAAGAAGACTGAGAAGGAAAGAGCAGAAGGCTGGGTTTTGGGCCCCTTTTCCTCACCACCCCTTCCTAATTTAAGGGTTTCCCCCCTTGGGATAGTGCCTAAAAAGGTGGCTGGTGAATTTTGGCTAATTCACCACCTTTCCTACTCTCGAGGTGAATCTGTTAATGATGCCATTCTTGCTCACTTGTGCACAGTAAGGTACACCTTATATGACCAGACAGTTCGTATAGTATGACATTGTGGTCAGGGGGCAGAGTTGGCGAAGTGCAATATCAAGTCAGCATTTTGCCTCCTCCCTGTGCATCCCAATGACTTTGAGCTGCTAGGGTTTTCTTTTGATGGTCAGTTTTTTATGGACAGGGCTTTGCCAATGGGATGTTCTGTGTCATGTGCTGTGTTTGAGCACTTCAGTTCATTCCTGGAATGAGCATTGCGGTCCAAAACGGGGCTTCAGGATGTCGCACACTATCTGAACGACTTCCTTTTTGTGGGTCTACAGGGAACTGGCAGATGTGGTCAGCTGTTGGTTGTATTTCAGCAATTAGCTGAAGAACTTGGGGTCCCGTTGGCCCACAAAAAAACAGGAGGCCCTGTGCAACAGTTAGTCTTTTTGGGAGTGGAGCGGGACACCATGGCACAAATGTCCCGCTTGCCTATGGATAAGGTTGAGCATTTATGGGGCCGTCTTTGTTCCTTTTTTAGAATGTGGAAGGCCACATTGAGGGAGCTACAGCAGCTGGTGGGGCATCTCAACCAGGGCGTGTCTTTTTGCAGAGGCTCTGTGATGCCATGACCAGGCTGCAGCTGCCGCACCACAGAGTATGCATTAACAGTGACTTTCGTACTGATATTCTAGTTTGGCAGGAATTTTTGGATTCCTTTAATGGGATCTCATTTAGGAGGGAAGAGCTGAAGCTTGAGGCTGAGCTTCAGGTCACCTCTGATGTTGTGGGGTTGCAAGGTTTTGGGGTATATTTCTTTTTTTCTTTTTCTTTTTTTCAGAAAAGTTTTATTAATTTTTCAAAAGTGAAAGAAAAGGAAACAAGAACTACAAAGGGAAAAAGACTAACATATAACAAGTATGGAGTCAGTACTCATTATAACTACTTGAATTTACATAGATAGAATCTTTCTGCTATGCACCTAGATCACTTAAACTTTTTAACAATAGAGCTTATATTTTAAATGCTATTTTACACATTTTGTGAGATAATCCTCAATCCTTTTATAGAATCTTAACCAATTATTCTAAAAGATTTCTTTTTTATCTTGTAATTTTAAAGTTAATTTGTCCATTTCCGCTGTTTTCAATATCTTATAAATTATTTCTTCTTTAGATGGGACATCTTCTTAATTTCAAGTATTTTGCATACAAAATTCTAGCCATAGTTATTACATGTACAATCATATATGTATCTGGTTTCTTAAAATTCTCTGGAATAATATTTAATAAAAACAATTCTGGTACAAATGGAATCATAGTGTTTAAATTTTTTTGCAATATCTCATGTATCCATATCCAATATTTTTTGTAATGTTACATGACCACCACATGTGAAAGAAAGAACCAATATTTTGCTTACATTTCCAACATACATTTGACATATTTGGATACCATTTTGCTAACTTTTCTGGTGTCATATGCCATCTATAAAACATTTTATGTATGTTTTCTTTAAATGGTATAGATTTTGTAAATTTTATATTTGTTTTCCATACCTTGGTCCATAGATCTAGTTGTATATTTTTTGCCCATTTAACCACTGAAGTTTTTACCATTTCATCTTACGTTTTAATGTCTAATAGCAGCGTATAGAATGCTTTTATGATTTTTTCATCTATACATAACAAAGGTTTATACAGTTCTATAGGTTTCTCATAAAAACCTGTTTGTTTATCATTTACAAATCTAGAATCAAGTTGTGTCCTTTCCCACCAGCTCAGATAAATGCCCTGCTTTTGGAGAATATCTTGTGTCTTTAAATTATTTTGCTTATCTAGTAGATCTTCATATCTCCTGCCTAATTTCAAATCATGGCCTTCTAGTTTTAACAGTCTTGGATTTTCAAAAGTAATCCACTCTTTCATCCATGTCAATGCTAATGCCTTATAATAAAGGTGCCAGTCGAGTACTGCAAAGCCTCCTCTTTCTTTTACGTCTTGTAATATTTTCACATTAATCCTAGGTTTTTTACCTTGCCAAATGAATTGCTGTATCACTTTTTCTATTTCCTTAAAATATTACTGATTTTTTACAATTGGGATTGTCTGAAATAAAAAGAGAAGTTTAGGTAGCAGATTCATCTTTACAATGGCTATTCTTCCCATAAACGATAGTTGTAAATGTTTCCAGTTTTCCAAATCCTTTTTGATAGCAGTCAAAAGTTTTGTGTAGTTGTCTTTTAACAATGAGCTACATCTGTTCATTAAAATGATCCCCAAATATTTTATTTTCTTCTGAACTTCAATGCCAGAGCTATCTTGTAATTGCTGTATCTGTTCTTTTGTACAGTTTTTGTCAATATTTTTGTCTTCTTGAGATTAATTTTCAACCCTGCTAACTGTCTATATTCTTTTAATGTGCTCATATGCTGAATAATAGAGGATAAATACCAAGTCATCTGCAAATGCTTGCAATTTATATTCTTCTCCTTTAATTTTAAGTCCTTTAATCTGCATATTTTCTCTTATCATATCATTCAATATTTCCAGGGTAAAGATAAATAGCAGTGGAGATAATGGGCAACCTTGTCAAGTTCCCTTTTGTATTTCAATATCTTGTGAAAGGTCCCCATTTATCATAACCTCAGCAACTTGCTTTGTATATATTGCTTTCACGAGTGTAATATTTTTTTCACCACAATGCCAAGTTGATAGCTGTTCTAACATGAAATACCAAATAAGATTGTCAAAGGCCTTCGCTGCGTCAAGAAATACCAATGCCAATTGTTTTTTCGGATGTGCTTCAAAATATTCTAACACATTCAAAATAATTCTCACATTGTTTCTCATTTGTCTTTTAGGTAAAAAGCCTGTTTGGTCTTAATGTATTGTTTGGCGTAAAACTTTTTTCAATCTATTGGCCAAAATAGATGCAAATATCTTATAATCAACATTTAAAAGAGAGATTGGTCTATAGTTTCTGATTTCTTTCTCAACCAAAGCTTTTTAATTTTTTTCCATAAAACTTACAGTCATAAAATAGTGCAGAAATCAGTATCCGGCTTGTGTCTTCTTCTTCTTCTGGCTCCTAATTGCTCCTAACACTTCAGCAAATGAAATTGATTCATTTAAAATTTTCCTTTGGTCTTCTGTAAATTCTTTTTTGTTATATTTTTTTAGGAAATCTTTAATCTGATCTTGATTGTCATTTCCCTTTTGGTATTGGCCTTTGTAAAAGTTCTCAATGATCTTTAATTCCTTAAAGGCATTTTTTTCTTCTCCTATTTCGCTCCTCAGTACCTTTATATATTTCTTTTCTGATTCTTTCTTCCTTTATATGCTAACCATCTTGTAGGTTTGTTTGCATTTTCGAAGTAGTTTTGTTTCGAATACATAATTTTCTTTGCAATTTCTTGTGTCAAAAGACAGTTGAGTTGATGCTGCAGATTTTTAATCTTGATCCTTGCTTGTTCCAGCGCAGATCCCTGCTTCATCCTTTCTTCTTCTTATTTAATTTGTTGTTCAATCTGTGTAAATTTTTGTTTTTCTTGTTTCCTCATATAGGCATTTTGTCTATTAAGCAATCCTCTCGCATAAGCTTTAAAAGCATCCTATACTATGTCCATAAAAGTGTCAGGTTGCATGTTCAATTAAAAACATTCTTGAAATTCTTTTTTAGTATCATTTATACTATTTTGGGGTATATTTCTGGACCACTGGTGTGCGGAGGAGTGGCCCAGGGAATGGGTCTCAGCCAGCTTTACCAGGGATCTTACATTTTTAGAGTTTTTCCCCATATTAGTGGTGATTTGGCTGTGGGGGGATGAATTGTCAGATCACACTGTTCATTTCTAGTGCGATAATTTGGCAATAGTCCATGTGATCAATTCCCTCACATCCAAATTGCTGAGAGTAATGAGGCTGGTTCGTGCTTTTACACTGCAGTGCCTTAGGCTGAATACGTGATTTTTTTGCTAGGTATGTGCCCGGGGTGGATAATGGGGTGGCTGATGCTTTCTCTTGCAAACAGATGGTGATGTTTCATTAGCTTGCTCCAGAAGCCAATCATTTGCCAGCAAGGATACCCCCGGAGCTCTGGCTGGTTGGAGGGCCGAGAGCAATAGGCCTCACCATTGCCCCTAGCACAAGGAAAGGGTATGAACATGCAGTTTGCCAATTCAATGAATTTAGAAAGAAGTAAAGTTATCCCAGGGTTTGGCCCATTTTGGTGGAGCAAGTTATCCACTATTGTGTGTCTTTAAAAGAAACCAGCTTGGCTGTCCGTTCCATTCAGGGCCAGCTTTCTGCCCTGGCTTTTGCCAGCAAGGCTTTAGGTTTTCAGGAAGTTACCAATGACTTCCGGATCCAAAAGATGCTCGAGGGTTGGTCCTGGGAAGGGGGTGTCCAGAGGGATGAGAGGCAGCCCATTTCCCCGGCAGTCCTCAAAGGGTTGTGGGCAACCTGGGGTGCCGTTTGCACCTCAGTATACGAGGCTTGGCTTTTTCATGCAGCTTCTTTGCTCGCATTCTTTGGGGCGCTCCGGGTAAGTGAATTGGTCCCTTTGTCTAAGACTGACTGGTCTTGCAAAACTTTGCAGGTAAAGGATCTTCAATTCATCGGCAGAGAGGCACACGTAACAATCAGAAGCTCTAAGACTGACCAGTGACATAGAGGATCTGTGGTCAAGTTAGGTACCTGTTCTGATATGGAGTTCTGCCCAGTGTTGACTCTGTCTCAATACATGGCATTGCAGGGAAGGGCAGTTGGTTACCTTTTTAGTCGTGCTGATGGGAGCCCGATGACAAAGCACTAGTTTTGGGCCATTACTGCCCAGGCTTTGATCAAGTTGGGCCTTGCAGGAGTGAAATTTGGCACTTACTCTTTCAGGATTGGTGCTGCTTCCACCGCTGCAGCCTTAGGCTATACTGCAGCTGATATTCAGCATGTGGGAAGATGGCAATTGTCTGCTTATAAGGGCTATGTATGCCCCTTCACTGTATTGTAAAACTGTTCCTTTGTTCAGGAGTTCATTGGGGTTTTTTTCTTCCTAGGTGCTGTGGTCTGTGGGAGGAGGAGATGGATTCTCATCTGCAGACACAGCTATATCTTCTGGGCTGGTCATCAGGCCAATAGATTGGCCATTGGCTCTCAGCTGGGTCTTAGTCAATGGGCCATGGTAGAGTGGAGGGGACGCCGTGGCCTGCACTGCCCAGGTCTCCTCCACCTTCTGTTTGGGAGTAGCACTGGCTCTCCACCCGATGTTCTTGTAATTCATTTGGGCAGCAATGACTTGGGTCTCATGAAAGGAAAGGCCCTTGTATTGCAAGCCCGGAATGACCCAAGAGTTACTCAGCATAGGTGGCCAGACACTGTAATTGTTTGGTCAGCCATGGTTCCACGCCTGGTATGGCGCAGTGCTTTAGATCCCAAGGGGACTGAGAGAGCCCGGAGCAAGGTGAACAGGGAGTTTCGAATTATGTTAGAGGTTGGGTTGGGTCACTACCTGCCTCACCCTCAGATTCAACTGGATTGCCTGGAGCTGTACGGGGTGACGGCATTCACCTTTCTGAAATGAGAAACGGTATTATCCCACAGGATTTACAGCAAGGGCTTCGGGTAGTTTTAGGCATTTGAGTGGGTGCAGGGGCCTAAGCAGAGGCTTGGCCCTTGCAGTGGCAGAGCTATGTATTTGGGGGGAGTTTATGCGGCTTGGTAAGCACCAATCAGCAACCCCGTGGGGGGGTGTAGGGGTCTGACGGGATTATCCCTGCGGCCACATGGCCAGGGATGAGAATGGCAGTCTGCCTTTGGGGACTGCCAGGATGGATCCTCTTTGCAGGCTATCTGGTGGTGTTGGAGGGATCTTCATGGTAGATCCCATTGCTGGCCGTCCAGGTGCGAGCCACTCACAGTTGGTTCCACCCAGGGGCAGGGTGCATTGCCCGTTATGTGGCAAGGATGGGGCCAAGGACCCCAGGCTTTGACCGAGCTGCTGTTTACTGTTTGCCCTTGCCTTTATTATGTAAGTTAAATAAAGTGACCCTTAGTTTCCCAGCCTACGGTTGTCTGACTCTTTCTTCCATCTCGGGGAGGCAATCAACCATTTAGACAAGAAGACAAATCAATTTTTATATATGTTTATAAATCCATCCTGGCAAGAGTAAAGATCAAAGTCTTTAATATCCCCTCTTTATCACTCCTTAAAAAGGCATTTGTACAGAAATGCCCATCAATTTTATTTGATAATGGCTCTTATGAAATCTGATGTCCATAGAAAAATCAGTCTTGGCAGTTCCCTGGTGACATTTGAATCTGAGTCTCATGGCTCATTTTAGAAGGCAATCACCTTCCTATTAGCCATATTTTATTTGGCTGAATTAAGCACAGTTGCAGCCATTTCTTTTAAGTGCACATAGCAAAAGTATTGATACAGTGTCAGCTGTCTGTCATTGTAAGTGATCAGCTGCTTCTTTATTGTGCTAGGACAGTTAGGCTAGAGCTAATGAGAGCTAGTGTAGTGTAACAGCTAGGAGTATTTTCTTACATGAGGCTTAAATTGCCTTTGTGCCTCTCTCTCTGTCTCCATGTTGACAGCTGATTATTGTTAATTCAGGAAAGAGGCATTTGTAATGCAAATATGCATTCTGGCCAAGTTGGTTTTACAGTGGCATTACAAATCAATTGATGTGAAAGCCATTTTAACACTCATTTGGGATTATTAGGAAGGGTATTGAAAACAGATCAGCCAATATAATAATGCCCCTATATAAATCAATGGTGAGACCTCATTTGGAATACTGTGTGCAGTTCTGGGCACCACACCTTAAAAAGGATATTATAGCTTTGGAAAAAGTGCAGAAAAGGGCAACTCGAATGATAAAAGGGTTGGAACACTTTCCCTATGAGGAAAGGTTAAAGCGCTTAGGGCTCTTTAGCTTGGAGAAAAGACGACTGAGGGGTGACATGATCGAGGTTTATAAGATTATGCATGAGAAAGAGCAGGTAAAGAAAGAGGTACTTTTCTCCCTTTCTCACAATACAAGAACTCGTGGGCACTCCATGAACCTGCAGAGCGGTCGGGTTAGAGCGGATAAAAGGAAGTACTTCTTCACCCAAAGAGTGATTAACACATGGAATTCACTGCCACAGGAAGTGGTGGGTGCTACAAGCATGGACGGCTTCAAAAGGGAATTAGATAAGCATATGGAGCAGAGGTCCATCAGTGGCTATTAGCCACAAGGTATAGCTAGGGGCTCTGGGGCAAGTGATGCTCTGTCTTCTTGGTGCTTGGGGGGGGTCAACAGTGGGAGGGCTTCTAATGTCCTGGCCCCACTGCTGGACCTCCTGATGGCACTGGTATTTCTGGCCACTGTGTGACACAGAGTGTTGGACTGGATGGGCCTTTGGCCTGATCCAACATTGGCGTCTCTTATGTTCTTATGTTCTTATGTTCTTAAAGCACTCCAAAGTGATTTGGAAGGTCTTGGGTCTCCACCTTGTGTAACATCCAGACATAAATTGCCAGTCCTCCTCAATTCCTAAACATACAGTACCCAGTTTGGATTGGTACTGCAGCACACAGAAGGAGTTCAGCCCCCCCCCCCGTGCTATTTTCCTGACCTAAAGTAGCCCCATGTAATGCCCTTTGGCCCACTGGGGGAACCCAACAGACTGACTAGTGCCCTGAGGAAAATGGAACAGAGGGAATGCTGAAGTTCTGTTCAAACTGTGGTCCTGCACGGAATCAGGCACCAAGTGCACAGGAACTGAAAGAGAACACTAGAGTCACATCTGATTATTACACTAGTTGGGAACCCCAGATCTAATCTGTGTACTCCATATTGTGTGAAAAGCTGAGATATCTCAGTTTCAAGCCCTCATCTTGTTTACAGGGATACTGACTCTGGTCTTCCTTGACAATTATTGCGAAGATGTTTGAGAAAGACTCTATAAATGCTAGGTATTCTGATTTATGTATTTCAACTTTTGCCCCATCTCTCCCAAACCTCAAAGCAGTTATCAACAGTTTAAAGGGAAACTAATTAACTCAAAACAATTAAATGTTGATATAAATATAGAATTAGAAAATATGCCACCTATAATCCTGGCTTTAAAAGGCATCAGAAACAAGAAACTGCTCTATGCAGTTCTGTACTGCTCTGTGCAACAAACTGTTGAATAAGGAAGAGGAGAAGGAGGAGGAGATTGGATTTATACTCCGTCATTCACTTGGAGTCGGCTTACAAACTCCTTCCCCTCCCCACAACAGACACCCTGTGAGGTAGGTGGGGCTGAGAGAGCTCTGAGAGAAACTGCTTTTTCAATGACAGCTCTGACAGAACTATGGCTTGCCCAAGGTCATCCAGCAGCTGCGAATGGAGGAGTGGGGAATCAAACTCAGTTCTCCCAGATTAGAGTCCGCACGCTTAACCACGACACCAAACTGACCAAAGAAGAAGAGTTGTTTTTTATAACCTGCTTATCTCTATCCTAAAGGGTCTCAAAGCAGCTTACCATTGCCTTTCTTTCCCCTCCCCACAAAAGCCACCTTGTGAGGTAGGTGGGGCTTAGAGAATTCTGACAGAAACATGACTAGCCCAAGGTCACCCAGCAGACTTCAAGTGGAGGAGTGGGGAATCAAACCCAGTTCTCCAGATTAGAGTCCACTGATCTAAATCACTGCACCATGCTGGCTCTCCAGTGAAGAAAGGGGGGGTGTCATGATTGTGATTTCTAGCTATGTTCTCTCAACAGAACTGGCATCCACATGTAGAAAAGAAGGTCTGCACAGGACTTTTCAGACTTGTGCAATGCAATTAATGTCTATGTGCATAGCAATAGGTTATCTTTATTAGGTGTACTGAGGGTAAAGGACTGACAGGTGTAATCACAATCCCTTCCTCCATGTGCTACCTTAAACATCTGCATACGTAACAGTTGGGGTCATAAACTGAAGAATCCACCAGGGAAGCCCCACCAGTTCACCTTGCTGAATCCTGGGAGCCTGAATCCTGCTGCATGCCTTGTCTTGCTCCTGATCCGGGACACTCCAGGATCACAGCCAGAGGGAAAATGCTGACGAACTTGCGTGGAAGCTTATATCAGAAGGCAGATTACTTGTACTGGAGAAAGGGTTTGGGGTTTCTTTTGCTCAGTGCCTCTGCTATGGAATAGCCTTGTATTAAATATTAAATATTAATTATGGTCAGGATTGGCAGTAAAGCCTTTCAGAGTCTGCCAGGACTTTGCTAGTACAACGTCTTTCTGACCAGCTCTGTATATTGTTGCCTCACCTCTAACCACCTGACTGAACAGCTCTCCTGCTATTTCAGCAATCTTGTCCTGCCTCACTGATGGGCAGCTACAAAGTGCCAGTACTGGAAAAAACTCTGGTCACGGCAGCTTCCCTTCCATTTCCAGCCCAGGCTTCTGACCTGTGGACTAAGCTGGAGGGAACACCTCCAGGTTTGGACTAGGACCATTGGCCTCTGGGATGCTGAGCTGGACAAGGCATCTCCCAGGTCTGATTGGGAGCCCTTAAAGTGTGCCATGGTAATGCTCACTCATGCTAATGCTTGAGCATCCATTTAATGAGACTATTTTAAGGATAGGGAAGAACTGGTATGGCTATCTCCATGCAACAAGGCTTCCCTGGCCTCCCAATATACAATTTGCAAATGGGAAATTGTAAAATCTGGTTGGGCCATCCTCTGAATGGTCATGCACCTCTCCAGCCTCAGTCACCTCAGAGCATGACTGTCAAGAGAGGGGGGCCAAGGGCACAGCATTCTGAAGGCCAGGGTCACCTGGGGTCCCTGGAGAGCCAGGCCAAGTGGGTAGCAGCAGCAACTAGGGGCCCAAAATGTGCTGTGAGGTCTGGAAGTCAATAGTGGCTTTGGGCAGCCCTGTATCACAGCAGGATATTCAGGAAGCATCCAGAACTTTTATGTAATACAAAAGACTTAGAAAGGGGGAGGGGAAAAAACAACTATACTGTAGAATATGACAAGAGTGAACATGGAAATTAACTCCTGGCACATCCTTTGTTCTGAGCTGTAATGCTCTGTATTAAGATTGTCCTTTTTTAATAGCTTTCAAAAGAATTTCTTGCATAATGGCATTTTAGTCATTATGTTAACGTCAACAAACAAGGCAGATTAATGTTTCAAATCCTGAGCTGTCTCACAGACAGCTTATTAGAATGGTAGGCAGATCTTCATTAGAATGAATGACATCTGATTCTCCCAGCTAGTCACAACAGAGGCACCTTCTTGCTTTAGTGTCACCCTGCAGATGACAACGTTGGCCATTATGAATGACATTTCGCAATTCGTTACTTCCTGCCTCAAATTGTAGTTAATCTTTCATCCAAACTGTACACATGTGCAGCTTTAAGTGGGCTATCGCAGCAAGTACCCAGTAATGCTGCAAGCACATGGAGACTGACAGAAGGTAAATTGCTTGTCAGGAGGTCTGTATTTCAATTCACAGCATATTCCAAACACGTAGCGGCGAAAGCTCTCCACAACAGCTGCTTTCATTGCTAACTATTTTTGATGTAAATGTCAATAAAGCTCCAGGCCCTTTCATATTTTTGGCCAAGACTGTCCATCTTTGCCTATGCAGGCTGGCAGGTTGAGTTCCATTTATCTACTCTTAGGAGCATGTCTTATAATAATGATTGTCTCCTGAGACCGTTTAGAGTGATTGAAAGCAGTGACTGGGACAATGGGTGGCTGGATATCATTGCTGGAGCAGGTGACAGGTGACTGCTTTTATATCCTCTAATCTGGGGGAAGAGCACTTTTTAAAAAACAAAGCCCCACATGTTTTTATCTGATCAACAGACAGGTCCAGATTGCTACCCCTAGGGTCCCTGTCATACAATTCAAGTAACAGTTACTAAAGTCCACTTATATTTTCGTAGCTAGGTCCCAGATTTATTTAACAGAAGAAGGAAGGCACTTTTTGCCAGTAGATTATTATAAATGGGAACCAAACAATGTCTATGATGCCATCTGTGCTGTTATGATAATTATGATATGATAATTGTGGCAGATCTAGAACCTTTAGGCTTAACAGTCTTTATGGAAGCCAATGCTATTGTACTGGTATTTGTATTACAGCTCCCCTGTAGGAATCAATTACAATCTGGAGGGAAGTGTGAAACTGAACACCAACACTCCAGTTCCAAATACATGTCCTTGGAAATGAGACCCATTCATTTCAAGGGAATTTGCTTCATAACTCAGGGCTGCCATTCATACCCCACTGCAAATTGGGTGGGAGCAAAGTTGCCACTGAAGTTTATTGTGTGGCATTGTACCCACCTAAATCCATGAATAAAATAATTCAGATTAAACATGGTCCAAAACCATTTATACACAAGGGCACATTAGAAATCCAGAAATCCATAATGGACTGTTGTTTTTGCTTTAAATTTTAAAAAAAATCCCTAATCCAATCCTATGCATTTTGATTTGGAAAAAATTATCTCTGAATTCAGTAAAGCTTATTCCCAAGTAAGTGTGAAGATTGCTGGTCTACATTGTGCTTACTGAATTACACAATTATCTTAAGAAGGCAATCAGGTAGAATTCTGGAGGTAGTACGGCAAACTGCAGAAAATATTTGCTCTGAACCAGCATCTGGCTCTTTGGCAGACCCCAAAGGCAGTTGTGTTGGCACCTTTGAAATTCCCTATGAGTCTACGCAGTTGCCTATGGTTACACTGCAGATGGGATCTGTCTGGGCTCTTTTTTGCCTTCCCCACTACTATGTTCCCCTCCATTCACTTTCATTTCTCCGCAAGGCATATGCACGTTCAGTCATTAGAACTACTTTACATGCATTTTGTACAATCCTTTAATATAAGGGGAGGAAAGACAGTTTTAGAAGGATTCCCAATTGTTCTTAATGTGCAAGTTAAAAAAGAGACTATGAATCCACAAGGGTTAAGCTGACACTACATATAATAAACATACAAAATTTATTAAGGTGTACACATTTTAAAAAACTTAAAACTCATTTAAAATATTCACAATCAGACCTAAAAAACTTCTCAACATTCATACATAGATGGGTTAATGTGTACACCTTAATAAATGTTGTATGTTTATTATATGTAGTGTCAGCTTAACCCTTGTGGATTCATAGCAGCTTTTTGGGTTGAGTTTTCTTTTTTTCCCTTACCCCCCCTTTCTTTTCTTCCCCCTTTTTTTCTTCCTCCCTCCTTTCTTTTTGTTCGTGAAAAAAGAGACTATGCTCAGGATGGGAAAATATTCTCTCTCACTCCCTCTCTCTCCCTCCCTCCCTCCCCCTCCCTCCCTCTCTGCTCCTTTGTAGCATTATTCTTTTTCATATGCATTGGTCTTGTCCCAGTCCTTTGCACTATTTCTTCTCAAACACACTGTCCCTCTACATTATGCATAGAATTTCTAGACATTTCTTTGAATGCTTTTATTTGATACAAGCTAACAAACACTAGTTGTCTCATATATGCAGACTTAGACTTCCTCTTCTGATAAAGTTATCAAAGACAAAATCAACATTGTATTGTGGAGCTGATGTCTAAAAGGAACTGAAATGGTTGCAAGTCAGAAGAAGTTCCATAAACCTTGCATTCCTTACTGTGGAATTCCCCCCATAGACCAAACTCCACCTGAAGTTCCAAATGAGGGTCCCCAGAGAGAAGACCCCTCCCCCAATCCACTACTCAGCAGGAGGCTCTATCAAGTGAGCAAGTGGAAACAGAGAGTCCCAAACTGTCAAATTAGACCCAAAGCACCCCAGAATTATCACAATCCCCCTCTGGACCCCAGGAACAAACAATGTGCCAGGCAAGAACAGAAACTAGGGGCAGAGTACATGCATGGCAGCCCAAACTATACAGTTGAAGAGTTTTCTGCTATACACATGTTGTCAAGCTCTATCTTGTTCCTGTTTAGATGAACTAGAACATTTATTCCACCATTCTTTAGGATTGAGTTGTCCTTATTTGGATACTCCTCAGTTTTTGTTGGCTTCCCCCCTTCGCAGGAGTTAGTTTAAAAGGTCTATGACCTTTTTATCTTAAGTGCCAACAACTTGGCACCTGTCTCTTTTGTATGGGGTTGGCATATGTTCCTCAGTGCCTAATAAATCTAAACCTTCTTCATGAAATCACCATGTCATCCATACATTGAGACCCATAATCTCTGTCTATCTAACTAGTCCTGCACATGTAACAGTTCATATTTGTGAAAATGCTACTTCAGATGTCCTGTTCCATAACTTCTATCAGCCTAGATTTCTTTTCCAGGACCATAGAACTATAATTAGGAAAGGCACAAATAGGTATAGAAAAAAGCCTGCATGGTTAACAAACAAAGTAATGGAAGCTGTAAAAGGTAAAAAGGATTCCTTTAAGCAATGGAAAGCTAATCTCAGTGAGGCTGATAAAAAGGAACACAGGCTGTGGCAAATAAAATGCAAGTCTGTGATCAGGCAGGCAAAAAGGGAATATGAGGATCATATAGCAAAAAAAATAAAGAAAGACCAACTATAAATCTTCAAATACATTAGAAACAGGAAACCAGCCAGGGAGGCAGTGGGGCCCTTGGATGACCAAGGGGTAAAAGGAGTACTGAAGGATGATAGGGAAATGGCTAAGAAGCTGAATGCATTTTTTGCCTCTGTCTTCACTGTGGAAGATGAGAAATGCTTGCCCACTCCAGAACCACTGATTTTTGGGAGGGGTGTTGAAAGACCTGAGTCAGATTGAGGTGACGAGAGAGGAGGTCCTACGACTGATAGACAACTTATAAACTGATAAATCACCAGGCCCGGATGGCATACATCCAAGTGTTCTGAAAGAACTCAAATGTGAACTTGTGGATCTCCTGACAAAAATATGTAATCTTTCATTAAAATCTGCCTCCATTCCTGAGGACTGGAAGGTGGCTAATGTCACTCCCATCTTTAAAAAGGGTTCAAGAAGAGATTCGGGAAATTACAGGTCAGTCAGTCTGATGTCGATACTGGGTAAATTGGTGGAAACTGTTATTAAGGAAAGAATTAGTAAGCACATTGATACTATTGAGGCAGACTCAGCATGGGTTCTGTAAGGGAAGATCTTGTCTCAGTAACCTGTTAGTGTTCTTTGAGGGAGTGAACAAACATGTGGACAAGGGGGACCCAATAGGTGTTGTTTACCTTGACTTCCAGAAAGCTTTTGATAAAGTTCCTCATCAAAGGCTCCTAAGCAAGCTCAAAAATCATGGGATAAAAGGACAAGTCCTTTTATGGATCAAAAACTGGCTAATTAATAGAAAACAGAGAGTGAGTATAAATGGGCAGTTCTCCCAGTGGAGGGGTGTAAGCAGTGGGGTACCACAGGGATCAGTACTTGGTCCACTGCTTTTTAACTTGTTCATTAATGATTTGGAGTTGGGAGTAAGCAGTGAAGTGGCTAAATTTGCAGATGATATGAAGTTATTCAGGGTGGTGAAAACCAGTGAGGATTGTGAGGCACTCCAAAGGGATCTGTCAAGGATGGGCGAGTGGGCGTCAACGTGGCAAATGGGATTCAATGTGGCCAAGTGCAAGGTGATGCACATTGGAGACAAAAATCCTAACTATCAATACACATTGATGGGATCCGAACTGGCAGAGACTGAGCAAGAGAGAGATCTTGGAGTCGTAGTAGATAACTCACTGAAATTGTCAAGACAGTGTGCAATTGCAATAAAAAAGGCCAATGCTATGCTGGGGATTATTAGGAAGGGTATTGAAAACAGATCAGCCAATATCATAATGCCCCTATATAAATCAATGGTGCGACTTCATTTGGAATACTGTGTGCAGTTCTGGTCACCACACCTTAAAAAGGATATTATAGCTTTGGAAAACGTGCAGAAAAGGGCAACTCGAATGATAAAAGGGTTGGAACACTTTCCCTATGAAGAAAGGTTAAAGCGCTTGGGGCTCTTTAGCTTGGAGAAATGACGGCTGAGGGGTGACATGACATGATTGAGGTTTGTAAGATTATGCATGGGATAGAGCAGGTAGAGAAAGAGGCACTTTTCTCTCTTTTCTCTCTTTCTCACAATACAAGAACTCGTGGGCACTCAATGAAATTGCTGAGTGGTCGGGTTAGAACGGATAAAAGGAAGTTCTTCTTCAACCAAAGAGTGATTAACACATGGAATTCACTGCACCCAACAAAAACTCATGTCTCTATATTTTTAATGATCAAATAGTCCACTACCAAGAGCCTTGTTGGTGTAAGAGGATATCTGTTCATTATTTGAGGAATGGGTCCCTTCTTACATTTACTTCCTCTCTCCTCAGCCTGATGTCTTCCTTTCTCAAGACCCTCATTATCCATAATAACCAAAGAATAGCTGGCATGGGGGGTGGGATGGCACTGTCATATGCCTAAAAGTCTCTGCTGCCTGTCCTCCACTAACCTTGGTGGCCAGGGAAGGAACCAATTAGTTGCTGTAGATCTTCCAGGATGTGTGGCCGTGGTCTTGGCGCTGTAGAACCTGACGTTTCACCAGTAACTGTGACTGGCATCCTCAGAGGTATAAACACAGAAAGATGGAATACTCTCTGTGTCAAGGTGAGAAGAAAATGGTAGGCAGTAAAGCCTTCGACAACATAAAGAACCAATTCACTGAATGCCAGGAGCTCATTGCACCCACAACTTCTGTTGCATGGGGAGAAACACACGGAAAAGTCCTCATTTCCCAACTGGGTTTCAACCTTCATAGTTAGTTATACCTTGAAATGGTTATCACTTAAAAACTAAGGTGATCATTGTTGCTATTTATTTATTTCAACACTTTTAGTAAGACAAGGAGATTCTATTACTTTTGGCTTCCTTACCCTGTTGCTGAACCCACAGAGGTGCTTGGGTCACTTGCAGTGTTCCCTCTAAGCTGAGTTAGTGTGAGCTAGCTCACAGTTTTTTAGCCTCTGGCTCACACATTTTTGTCTTCACTCAGGAAAGATGGCTCCAGAGCAAACTAATTTATGCAGCAACCAAATCACCTGCTCACAACTTTAATGCCAGTAGCTCACAAAGTAGAATTTTTGCTCCCAAGACTCCACAGCTTAGAGGGAGCATTACCTTATTCAGATGCTTTGTCCTGAGGCTGAAATGCTTTGTTTCTGTGAGTCTCTTATGCTCAAAGAATGGTGGCCTTTTCACTTTATCCAGATGTGCACATGTGCTGATTTGGAAGAAAATATCGATTTAATGCCTTCTTTCATTTATTTTTGAATGTATCTTCTTCTTCTTCTTCTTTTTAAAAACTCCTTGCTTGGAGAATTTCCATCTGAAAAATTATGGGATGATACACTATAATGAACCAAACAGATCAAAGTTACTAATAAATATGGAGGCCATGCATCTCATTTTGCTGAGAGATTTGGCTCCATTTGGCTGTACAAATTGGGCAATATGTACTTTAATGTGAAGTTAAATTTTAGTGCCACATTGTTAAGTAATCAGGCATTCCACATGTTCTGTTGATATATGTATTAAGTTCTCTTCCAGCATGCAAGTTCATCTAGAACAATGGGTGAAATGTTCTAAAAGTGCTTTTCATGCAGCAAACTATGTGGATGCTATATTCACTTGCTGTTGTGGAATACTCATGGCACAAGGAACATTCATGTTACACTCACACAACACCATAAACACACATACACATTTCAAATGGATATTAGGAAAAAGTAATTGGTGAAGCAGCTTTTATTGTTGATCAGTATGTAAATCCTCAATAGATGGCTTGGGTACATTCATCTCTCTGTCTTACTTTATTATTTATTTAGTCCATTTATATCCCTACCTCTGGATCATATTTTTTGGACTGCCCCAGATTTTCAGAGCTGAATATTATTTAATCAGGACTTTGTATCTTCAGAAGCTAAATAATTAATGATGATTTTGTTTATATCTCTACATGTATAATTATTTAATTATATATATATATGGTGGGTTTAATGTGTTTTTGATAGATGGAACAGAGAAAGTAATTTAGAGTTAAAGATTGGAGTATGAACCATTAGTATAAAATTCAAATGAGGATAATTAAGAAGTGTTTGCGTAATCTTGCATTTAGCAAGTGAAAATTGTGAGACTCTTACATAGAGAGTTTAAAGTCTATAGAAGATGGGTAAAGTAAAAAATGTAATAAGCAAGTTAAAACTTAATATGATAACTTTTTAGAAAGGCGTACAGAAAGGGCTGATTTGTGTATTTGGCTTCTATATATAAGAGTTGAATATATGGTATGTGTTATGATATATTGGCAATAGTTTGTAGGATATTTATGTATCTAGATTGTTACTTAGGTTGTATGTTTGTATGTGTGGCATATTGAAAACCCAATAAACAGATTATATATATAAAAAAGAA
This sequence comes from Gekko japonicus, assembly GCF_001447785.1. Taxonomy (NCBI): domain Eukaryota; kingdom Metazoa; phylum Chordata; class Lepidosauria; order Squamata; family Gekkonidae; genus Gekko; species Gekko japonicus. Next base: position 1,726,000 of record NW_015166423.1, read on the forward strand.
GCTAAATCATCTTGGTACTCAGAGATAAAGATAAACAAACTACTTTGAGGGTGTTGAACTTTCTGGCAGCTATTGTTAAGTTACATGATAACTTTTGTTGTAACTTTTAGGGGTGAGGTTTTGCCGTTTATGGCTCTGGTTGTGAAAACAGTAATTAAAAAGTAAGCAAGACTCCCCTTCAGGGACCCAAAGCAGCAGCATCACTCTCCTCGCCTCCATTTTATGCTCACCACAACCTTGTAAGGTCAGTTGGATTGGGAGGGAGTGACCGGCCCTAGGTCACCCAGTGAGCTCCCACAGCAGAGTGGGGATTCAAAACTGGGTCTCCTGGATCCTAGTCTGAAACTCTAGCCACTGCACCACATACATCTTAACTCCAATTTTACCCTATATGGATTCGTATTTTCCGATCTATATTTAATCTGATCTCCTATTGTATGTATATACATATGCCAATAAAGGCTTGTCAAAGTAAAGTAAATATTATTTTTTTAAAAAAAAATCACAATATGTGCTTGTCAGTGTTAGAACAATCAGAAAACTATTGACTCTCTGACCGTTGAGCAGAGTGCCAAACTGGAAATTAATGTTACTAGAAATAATAGTAATGATGACCTACCTTTCCTGTTTTCCCACAAATTTAAAATACATCTTCTGCTTTGAGTGTTGCCAGAAAAAATGGTATATAAACATTTTAAATAAATAAACAAATGTAAAATCCCTGGCTTCCTACTTACTGCCACTCATCATTGTGTCTCCTTTGGATACCAACATCTGTAACATCAGTGGAAAGGTTACCATTTTTTATATTCTACTGGCAATGCAATTTATTTTGCCCTCCAAATAGTTGTTTACTCGTAAATAAGTCAAATTCAAATTGCTAAAATATAGAAATGTTATATATATAACAGAAGTCCTCAAGGTCTGATTATAAATGTAGGATTCAGGCAGGACTAGAGAGAAATAGTTTTTATTCAGCCTCAGAGCCTAAAGATCCACTGACTTCCATTCTGATTGTTAAGGGAAGATAAAGATGAGACAGAGAACTGGTTCTTTCATTTTTATAAGATATATAAAAAGAAACCCATGCATAGCACTTTAGTAAATGTATTTCCAACACAGCAAATGGTGTGTAAAATACAAAAGGGCTACTTTGTAATAATATTCATTAATATTTCAGTTAAATCAACAGACTATGAAGGAAGGAGAAAGCAGGAGGAAAAGATAAAAACTTAAGCAGAGGGATATATTAAAAATTTGCCATATTTATTAACACAATCGTTTTGCTTCTTCAACAGTTACGAGTCAGGCACAAGGAGAACTATATCATGTTAACAGCCAAGTTTGACAGGACCATGGAGAGCAACCTTTCCCTCTTAGAGGCAGCTTCACTGTCATCCCTGCTTTGAGTTTTCACCTGTCTTTAAAACCTCAGTTTATAGTGTCAGTATCCAATCCTTGGAGTATTTTAAAGGTTCTTTTGCACCCACCACCACCAAAAATGTTGTAATTTCAGAGGAAAAACCATATGAAAAAAGAAAAAGGCAGTTAAAGATTTGGGAAATTATTTTGCATGAGTATTGGTGTTTTTTCTCTGTGCGCTTATTGCAGGCCCAGGCCTTAGTAAAAAGAGGTCTTGCAGAGAGACACAAGCCACATTTTTGAATAAATCAACAGGCCACAGCTTTTATTGATTACAGACCAAAAGAAACCATGCTGCCAGAGCCACCAGGAAGCACAGTTTAAATAGAACTAGGTGGGCTCTACATCACCCCCGCATAGAGCCCACCAAAACATCCCGTGCTTGACTGGGCCAGCCCCTAGATGACGTGGGGCCAGCCAGCATGGTGGCCTGAGGGTCCTGCTTTGCCAGCCATTGAGCAAAGGGTAGGAAAGCCTCCTCTGGACCCGACCTAGCCCATGCTGCAATCTGGTACTTTCAGTTAAGTCTTGTTCATGTTTCTTACCAAAGGCTGTTATTTTGATCACAACAGTGCCCAGAATTTAGGCCTTTCTAGATTATTGTTTCACTCTATATGTACTATCTGCATAATCTCAAGGTCTAATAGCAGACCCCTGTCAAAACAATATGGGTAGCCATGATAGTCGGACTGGGGCAATAGAAAAGAACAAGAGTCCAACAGTGCCTTAAAGACTAACAAAATTTGTGGCAGAGTATTTGCTTTCTGAGTCACTGCTCACTTCTTCAGAAGTCAAAACAGACAAGGATCAAATCCAGGACATAAGCAGGTGTTAGCCTGATTGCTCTGATATTATTAATCTAATGGGGAATTTGCAATATTATAAAACTAGGAATAAGGCTCGTTGTGGAAATAAATACAACAAGCTCTAGAAAGAGGCTCTGAGAGAGTGCCAAGGCCTTGGGCATTCAGCATCAATGTGCTGTGGCGACTTCAGCAGGGTATAATGACACTGAGTCCACCATTTTCTGCAGAGGAACTGATCTCTGCTACCTGAAGAGCAGTTGTAATTTTGAGTGATCTCCAGCCCTCACCTGGAGATTAGCAACAATTGTTACCCAGGAAGAAATGGCTGGTCTGGAGGGCGGAGTCTATGGCACTGTACCTGTCTGAGACCCCACCCCTCCTCAAACCTCACCCTCTCCAGGCTCCACCCCTCAAATCTCCATGAATTTCCCACCTGGAGTTGGCAATCCTATCTCCTTCCCAGCCAATCATCAAATGACCTTTATTTCCCCCTCTCTTCAACTTTCCATTTCCCCACACACACATACCTGCAGCCTCTCCCGTGCTCTGAAGCCCTGACTGCCAGAGTCCACCATTTTCCGTGCTCTGAAGCCCTGACTGCTACAGAGTCCACCATTTTCTCCAGGGGAACTGATCTCTGCCATCTGGAGAGCAGTTGTAATTCTGAGTGATCTCCAGCCCTCACCTGGAGATTGGCAACAATGGTTTTCCAGGCAGAAAAGTAGTCTTTCTCTGCAATGGGGACCAAAGCAGCTTACATCATTCTCCTCTCCCCCATTTGAATTGCACAACAACCCTGTGAGGTAGGTTAAGCTGAAAGTCTGTGACTGGTCCAAAATCACCCACTCAGCTTCTACAGCAAGAACCTGGATCTAACAGACTTTGCTCTAAAGCACTGACTGTTATGCCTAGGGCAACCAACCTCCAGGTGGAGCCTGAAGATCACCAGGTATTACAACTGAACTCCAGACAACAGATCCCCCCCCCTGGAGAAAATAACTGCTTTGGAAGGTGGGCTGTATGGCATTCTGTTCAGCTGAGGCCTCTCCCCTCCCCAAACCTTGGCTTCCATAGACTCTTCCAGAAAATCTCCAGGAATCTCCCTACCTGGAGCGGGCAACCCTAGACTCAGGACTGGCCCCAATGAGTTCCTCACAAAGGCCTGCAAAGGGTTTCCTTCCTTTGTCTGAACCAAGCTTGGTTGCCTACTGTGGCGAAACGGGCTCCAGTTTACCACTCAGCTGTTTGCCTCCCACCCTCATCCCATGTGCATATCTCACTCCTTAAATTCACTGCCACGACTCACTGAATTGTCACTGCCTTTTTAGAGGGACGGTGAGACCCCTCTGCCCAAATCTCCGTATTTGGAGATGGAATCCCCAATATTTTGGGGATCCCTGGAAAGTTGGCAACACAAGGGTCTGGCCTTTCCTTGCTTCCCTGGGCTACCCCCTCCCTTTGGTATTGTGCAGAGCAGGGAAGACTTCAGTCCCTATTTCCACATTGCTTGCACAGTCCATTTTATCACTTATGGGTTATAAAGTCCATAAGAGCACATTAAGTGCCTTGCATGGCAACACAGGATCCAGAGGCAAAGGCCAAAGAAATCAAAAGTAATCCACGATAGAATTGGCCAGACAATGCCCTTCCAAGAGGAACCAGTTGTTTGGGCTGGTGAACAAGCTCTGAGCCTTTATAGGGCCCAGTTTGAAAGACAGCACCCTTGGGTCTCCTGACTTTTTCCTCCTGTATGTCTGTAATTTTTTCGGGAGTCATCCCTTGGGTAAGAAAGGTGTCATCACTAAGAATCTTTTATGAATTAGACAGGGCAGGGATTTAATCACAAACATGTTTTGCCTTTCATTGTGTGGGATATTTCCCCCCCCCCCCAGTCTTTCTAAAATCTAGATAGACAGGACCCCATCAATGAGGGATACAATCCCAGAAAATTCCATCTATATTTGATGTATAATAAAAGGTTGCAGCTGAAAATGTTTTTCCCCATTGAAATAAATTCAAGTTAAAAAGGAACAAGAACAAGTACATTGAGACCAGTTACATCTTTTGTCAATGAAAGCAAAATGAAAATACTTTGTCCATATCCCTTGTACAGACCCAGCAGCAACACTGACTAGCATTTCATGTGCGAACATTTTTGTTCTATATGGGCTTATATGCCTTTCCAGAGCTGACACACTGCAATCTAGTGGGTACAGCCATACCAGCATGGGTTAAATAATTACCTCCTGGCTGCTTGCTAGGTTGTATGCTTTCCAGGTAAGTCTTACATACATTGGATTCCAAGCATGGGATAAGAGCTATGTGAAGCAGAAAAATGGCAATTGGTTGGCCTGCTGTTTATGTCACAGATGACACAACTGTGGCCTGACAGGCATGCCTGTGGCTGGCACAGTGAAAGCAGTGGTCTTGCAATCACCTGTGGCCTGATAAAAAGTGGACATATGGAGTGGAGAAAATAAATGCTAAGGGTGCTTTCAGCCTGCAGGCCTGATGTATTTCTTGGTATAATTCATATAACAGTGCAAGATTCTTTTTTCATTGTGAAGTGATGCTATGCTGCCCTAAGACAGAGACTGCAAAGATCACTTAAGCAAAGGTGCCAAAAGCCTGTTCTGCAGTACTGAAGAAGATCCATAAAATAAATCTGCATGGAAGTAATATGCTTCTAAGTTTTACACAGTGTCTCCCCACCTCCATCACCCCGGTCTCTGGTGTGTATAATGACTTGTTTTTTTTTCCCTTTTGTTGCCATCCAGATATTTGGGGAGCCAAATACAGGACTGTAGGTTTCTATGAACATGAAGGATACAGTTGTTCAAAAGCCATCTGAAGTGGCTCTTGTACACCAATAATGGCCCTTTGCCAAAACCAAACAGCAGGTTCACTGAACAATTGAGAACATTTGTATGCTCAGTCCTTTCATGCCCTTCTTTGATGCTGGATCAGATTTTCTCTTGGACTCCAAGACTCTAACACCTCTTCTGCTATCGGCTCCAACTGATGATGAGCTACATCTGGCCTGTGAAATGAAAATAGCAAAACCTTTGATTAAGTCCAAGTTAAGTAGATCTTCATCATCTGCTCAGTCAACTTTTGCCAAGATGGATGAAACCATTTCAGAAACTCTGATCATTTTAGAGGTAGAGTCCCATTTTCTTTTAATCCAGCATTTTTTCATGGGCATAAAGAATGACAATATTTACTCCTTTGTGTAAGGATCCTTTTATCTGATCTTCCCTATCTTTCTGTTTTATACTGATTGAAATAATAGAAGTTGTATGGTCTATCTGAAATCAGATTCTCTACAGGCACTTGGTGGACACTTTGTATGGGTCATCTGCAGAGGGTTGAGACAGCCATGAGTTGTGCCCCCAACATATGCTCATCAAATCCTAAGAACTCTACAATCCTAAAGACTATTTCCTAGGAGTAAGCTGTGCTGAATAAAGGTGGCTTTACATCTGAGTAGACCCGCTTAAGCTTGCTCCCTTCTCCCTTAGAAGATAAAACTTCCATTTTTGGCTCTTATGGCTAATAGATGTTGATTGTCTCCTAAACCATTTTTTGTTTAGATGGAGCAAAAGAGCTGAAAAAGCAAAGGAGGCACAGTTGCTACCATATTGCATCTCTCCATTTATCATCTACAAAGCACTTTGACCATTCCCAAGACTGCTAAGGCAATGGTTACCCTGACAAAAGTAAAAGGCATGTTGAGGTAGTATTTGCAAACTGGTCCCTCTCCTTCGCTTTTACACATGTATGGTAAACTATTTATACTAATTATTGGGATCGCACCTCTCAGTTGATTACTTTCTGTGGATTTTAAGCTATCACTTATTCAGGAAAAAAATATATTTAAGGTATAGAGGACACCCCAGCATCCTTTTAGTAAGTTTGGTGTAGTGGTTAGGAGCGTGGACTCTAACCTGGGAGAATCGGGTTCGATTCCCCACTCCTCCACATGCAGCCAGCAGATGCCTGATCTGTCCAGTCTGATCTGTGCTTCAGTAGCCTTGAGGCTAGATTGCTGTAATGCACTCTGCATGAGACTGTCCTTGAAGACAACCCAGAAACCACAGCTGGTTCAAAATGTAGCAGTGCCTTTGTGCCAGCTGATTGGCACATGTTCCTCCTATTCTGAGTTACCTTCAGTGCTGACTAGTTTCTGAGTCCAGTTCCAGGTGTTGGTGCTCAACATTAAAGCCCTTTGTGACCAGGGACCCACATATTTGAAGGTCCACTTGTCCTTGTACGCTCCTGTGCAGCAGCTTAATTTGTCCCAACATGTCATATTATTAGTAACTCTGCTTGTATATGGCACATTCTGCAACTGCCCAGTCTCAGGGTTTTTTCAGTGGCTGCCCCATGCCTCTGGAACGGCATCCCAAAAAAGGTCAGAGAGACTCTGACCCTCCTGGCTTCCCAGATAAGACAGGTATTCTAGAGGGCTTTCTGGGCAGTCTGCATCTGGACAAAAGGGGCATGCCCTGATGGTGGTGGCATAAGAGGAGAGGAGGAGGAGGAAGAAATTGGATTTATACCCCACCCTTCACTTGGAGTCTCAGAGCAGCTCACAAACTCCTTTCCCTTCCCCTCCCTACAACAGACACCCTGTGAGGTAGGTGGGGCTGAGAGAGCTCTTTCAAGAACTGCCTTTGAGAGAACAGCTCTGACAGAACTATGGCTTGCCCAAGGTCATCCAGCAGCTTCAAGTGGAGGAGTGGGGAATCAAACCCAGTTCTCCCAGATTAGAGTCTGTGCACTTAACCACTACACCAAATTTTTAAACTTGGTTTAATGCCTTTTTATCTGCTGTTCTACTGTTTATTGTTTTATCAAATTGTTTTTAAATTGTTGTTCCTGCTGTATGCCCTGTGATGTTAAGGAGAAAGGTGGCATAGCATTATATTAAATAAAAGCTATCTGTCTGTAAAGGTGTTGGTGTGCAACAGACAAACAGAGGAGCAGGAGAGGTGAGGGTTTTATTTGGGTAGATATACGTAGGAGACAGGCAAACACCCCATGCACCTGCCTCTGTGACTTTGGATCCAGCTAGTGGCTGTGTAGGGTTTGTGAGGTGATGATAGCCACAAACCACATTTTCCCAGGCTGTAGACCATAATGGCACTGCTAACACCTCAAAGACTGACCTCAGCTGCTTCGGCAGAGAACCATCCCTGTGTGCCATGCAAAATGATCTGGAATGTGCCTGTGTGGTGGGGAGTTGCCTCCTTCTAGCACAGAATACTCTCCTGTTTGGTGACATCCATGACAGCGATCCTGGGATCTTGCCCCGTAGTGCATCTTGCTTTGTTTGTGTGAATAATCTCAAGGTCCTTGTTCTATCCTTTTGCAGTGTACCAGCTGTCTACTGTGTGGCCTGGACTGTATGACTGGAGACTGCAGGAGAGTGATGGGTGGATTATTCTGTCTTGAACAAGTCTGAGGTTGCTTCCACAAGAGGACTATCCCTCATTTCCCTCCCAGAGCTTCTACTAATGGAAGTGAATTCGCAAGGGTAATGGAGCCTCTACACTGAGATTTTCTCCATGTTTTCACTGTCCACATGCTGTTCCCATTGTCCACTACCAGGGGATTTTTACTCTTTTTTTCAGTTTAGCAATAGTAGGTATATTGCTGCACTACAGCAATATACCCATGACTAATATTTTAAAAAATGGCAAAAACCCTCTGTAGATAGTGTTGGGGAAATGGCACTCGGTATCGTGTTGAATGTGACTGGGGATGTACAGAAATCCACACTTTCCAATCCATATTTCCCCCAACTCTTCTTTCAATATAATCTTTCCAGAAAGTTCTATCAAAATAAGTTTAGAGAATACCCACAGCAGAGCTAGGGGAAACCAAAAAGTTGGTAGAAGCACAATGATGTTGTATGGAAGCCAATATAAAGACTGCTGCAATTTGAGGGAGATCATGGGCAATGCTCCCTCTAAGCTATGGAGTATTGTGAGCAAGAATTCTACTCTGTGAGCTACTGGCATTAAAGCTGTGAGCAGGGGATTTGGCTGCTGCATAAATTAGTTTGCTCTGGAGCCATCCTTCCTGAGCTAAAACAAAAATCTGTGAGCCGGAGGCTAGAAAACTGTGAGCTAGCTCACTCTAACTCAGCTTAGAGGGAACACTGATCATGGGGCAAGATCTCCATTCAGAAGTAACCTGAGTCTGAGATGTGTGTGTGTATGCCATCAAGTCATAGCTTGGTGGCCCCATAGGGTTTTCAAGGTAAGAGATGTTCCGAGATGGATTGTCATTACCTACCTCCATATCACAACCCTGGTGTTTCTTGGAGGTCCCCCATCCAAATACCAGCCAGGACTGACCCTGCCTAGCTTCTGAGATCTGATGAGATTGGGCTAGCTTGGGCTATCCAGGTCAGGGTGAATCTGAGATACCATGTGCTAAATAATAAATATCCTTACTGAATTCCTCTGATGAGTAAGGCTTACTTTTCAACCTGTTGTCCAGTACGGTTTTAAGAACGAGGAAAGACTATCCAGACATGTCCAAGATGGAACCAGCTTTGGCTAGGGATGAAAACCTCCTTTTATCTTTATAGCAGATTGAGTTGTCCTTCCAGATCAGGGTTGAGGTCAGTGGCAGTATAATCTGAGAAAGGGAGCATCTGTTTGAAAAATACCTGGCCTGTGGATGTTTTCAGGGAAGCATCTTCTATTGCTGCCAATCTTTTGACCTTCACAGACACAAACACAAAGTGAACCCAGGAAAACACGCAGGTATTTTATTTTTATTTTAAATCTCAGTTCATCTTTATTTTCTGCCAAATAGGATCCAGGCCAAGGAGGGAAAAGATAGGTCACATATAGTGCAGACAAATAGGGACACCTGGGGGGGGGGGGAGTGTTTGGAGAGGACAATGAAGTATTTTTCTCTGAATTTCTGCATTGGCAAGACATTGTTTTGCCATCAGTACTGCTATTTCCTCCTATAAATAATTTGATTTTAGCTTCCAATTTTGACTGGCTGATATTTCCAAAAGCCCTTAAATAGGCGAGGTATGGAATAAGTACCTATTTAAATAGCCATGCTAAAAATACAAATTGGGCGGGGGATCATTTTCACCACCATTTGGAATTCACACAGATCCTCTGCCTGTGTTGACTAAATATGCCGCTTACCTGCCTGGGGAGCCCCTGCCCCCTCACCACAGCCCACTGCCATCCACTCCCGGCAGACCGCAGCGCTCCAGAGGGGCTCCTTCACGTGGACTACCTGCTTCAGCTTGCCGAAGCAACACTGATAGCCATATGTGAAGCTGCAGGAAAACAGATGCTGTTTTTCCATTTGTGAAATCAAGATGTTGGAAAGTAGTCAGGTTTCCAGTATATGAAAGACTCATCTAATCAGCCTGCACAGAGACAGTGCAAGCATTCCCAGAAATATTTGACAACATATCCTCATAGTGGTGACTGGAACCGTCTACAGAATCATAGTATAGGGAGATGATTGTCCCCTGCTTGCTTGTTCTGACCATCCCAAATGGAACATCTGACTTTCATAAACAAAAAGTCATGATTGTCAAGATGGTTTGGGCAATAATCCCTGCAAGTACTGTAGAGTTAATAAAAACAATCCCTCCCTTTTCTTGACACAGTTACAGACAGTATACCTGGATTTTAAATCAAGAGAGAATCCTGCTTAAATAGAGAATATACATCTCAGTCCCAATGACACCAATTACGTGTATTTTCGTTATATTAATTGCCCCCTCAGATGGAAGAAATAGTCAGACAACGAAGGCTGGATGAAACTAAGGCCACTTTATTTAACATATTGAAATTAACGGCAACGGCTTTGACCCCATCCTTACCGTATAACAGGCAAGACACCAAGGCCCCGGGTTGGAGCCAACTGTAAGTCGCTTGCAAGCCCAGCTGAGCCAATGATTGGGATGCGCCTTGAGGAGCCCTCCAACACCACCGCACAGCCAGCACAGAGGCTCCATCGTGGCCATCCCCAGAGGCAGTCTGCAAGCCTCATCCCTGGCCGCACGGCCGCAGGGTTGGTCCCGCAGACCCCTATACCCCCCCAGGGGTTATTGATTGGTGCTTACATAGCCACATGAACTTTATCTGAACCTAATTCTGCCACCGCAAGGACCAAGCCTCTGCTTAGGTCCCTGCGCCCACTCAAATACCTAGAACTAGTCTAAGCCCTTGCCGCAAATCCTGAAGGAAAACACAGTTTCCCTTCTCGGAAAGGTGAACACCATCACCCCTGTACATGTCCGGACAATCAAGCTGAATCTGGGGGTGAGGCAAGTAGTGGCCCAACCCCACCTTTAAAATATTTCAGAGCTCCCCATTGGCCTTATGCTGAGCTCTCTCGATCCCTTTGGGATCCCAAGCGCTACGCCATACTAGGCGTGGAATCATGGCCGACCACACAATTACTGTGTCTGGCCATTGGTGCTGAATGAACTTCAGGTCATCCCGGGCTTGCAACACAAGGGCCTTCCCCTTCAGGAATCCCAAGTCGTTACCTCCCAGGTGAATGACCAAAACATCTGGCGGCAAAGCAGAACTATCCCCAAACAGAAGAGGGAGGAGGCCCGGCCAGCGTAGGCCCCGGTGCCCCTTCCACTCCACTGTAGCCCACTGACTGAGGTCCAGCTGTGAGCCAATGTCTGATTGATTGGCCCGATGAGCCGTCCAAAAGATGTACCTGTGTCCAGAGATGAGAATCCATCTCCTGCCACAAAACACAGCACCTAAGAAGAAACAACAGTGAAGTCCAGAACCCAGCATTGCAAATAGCATTGCAAATGGCAACTCACACTACAGCAAGAGGTCGCACATAATGTTTATAAGCAGCTGATCGCCACCTGCCCACCTGCTGGATGTCAGCAGTGGGATAGCCTAAAGTTGCCGCAGTGGATGCTGCACCTATTCTGAAAAAATGAGTGCCAAACTTCAGTCCAGAAAGGCCCAACAATCCCAAAGCCGGGGCCATAACAGCCCAAAACTGGTGCTTTGTCAGTGGGCTCCCATCTGCATGTATAAAGAGGTATCCCTCTGCATTGAAGAAGAAGAAGAAGAAGAAGAAGAAGAAGAAGAAGAAGAAGAAGAAGAAGAAGAAGAAGAAGAAGAAGAAGAAGAAGAAGAACCACCGTAATTTTGTTTCTTACTGTGTGTGGAGAACAGCAATATGTAAACTGACAGGGGGGGGCAGTGATTCATTTAATTCATTCCAGTCATCTGGAGGGCATGGAGTAGCAGAGAAGATGGCATAGAACAATCCAAAGGAGAGCTGGGCAGCAGAGCCCGGGGAGTTTACCACTGGGGGCTGGGGGCAAACCCAGGAAAGGAAAGAGACGTGGTGAACCACACAATGTCATTTCAAAGATCTCTTAACTACTCATCCCCCCAGAAGGAAGGATGGAGCTTTTGGAGCCTATGCCCATTTACTCTCTTTTTTCAGCTGCTGTCACAGCTGCTGCTGAGGAATGGCCAGCGGTATCATCCACATCACCACAGGTGCTAAAATTAGTATTTTACTTTCTCATGAAAAAAGAAAAGGACATTGGTGAGATTGACAAAGATGGTTGGGGGAGAGGGGGGGCACCTCTATAATGGTGGTTCAAAGGGAGGGAAAGAATGAAGAGAAATCAGATCATCAGCCCTTCTTCCATACCCAACCTGGTAGTAGCCTGATGCCAGTTCCTTCCCAAAAGGATCAAGCTGCGATTTCATTAGGAGTTAATGGAACAGTCATCACAAGTCAGCACTTTTAAAAATGCAATGCAATGTTTCAGAGTAAAAGCACTCTAGAATCTGAGGAATCAAAGAGTAGACCAGTTGTGCCTGCAGTTGTGCCTTCAGTCAGCTTGCAGTCTTCATGGCATGCCTCACAAGCAACAAGCTGATGTCTTTCAACTCAAGTTGATGGAGATGCCAGCATTAAGCAGTGGCTTGTGCATACTAAAGCAAAAGAATACGTGTACTTTTTAAGGTGTGGTGACCAGAACTGCTCACAGTATTCCAAATGAGGTCGCACCATTGATTTATATAGGAGCATTATGATATTGGCTGATCTGTTTTTAATATCCTTCCTAATAATCCCCAGCATAGAGTTGGCCTTTTTTTATTACAGTTGCACACAGTCTCAACATTTTCATTGAGTTATCTACTATGACTCCAAGATCTCGCTCTTGGTCAGTCTCTGCCAGTTCAGACCCCATCAATGTGTATCTATAGTTAGGATTTTTTGCTCCAATGTGCATCACTTTGCACTTGGCCACATTGAACCCCATTTGCCACGTTGATGCCCACTTGCCCATCCTCAAGAGATCCCTTTGGAGTGCCTCACAATCTTCCCTGGTTTTCACCACCCTGAACAACTTTGTGTCATCTGCAAATTTAGCCACTTCACTATATAAGCATTTTTTTTTTTGAGATTTTGAATATTTTTATTTAAAACTTTTCAAAACCATAAAATACAATACGTAACATTAACAAGCGTCCAATTCAGAGGACAATACACTATATCCAATATTCATTCAACACATGTAACAAACAGTGGTTAAACAATGAATACCTATTAACCTTCCCCTTCTTATAGGAGCCAGTTGTAATAACTTCAGCCATATCAGTTGTAAATCATTATCTTATATTTCGCTTCGACTATACTTTCCCAGTCGAAGTTGTCTAGGACAATCTTCCCTAAAATAGGATACCAAATATTTAGAGGGTTATAGAACTCACGCTCAGTTTGTATTTCCGTGTCGTATATTGAAATGTTTTCTAACATAAACATATCCCAAATTTTATTAATCCATTGAGCTAAAGTCGGTGCGTTTTTGCTTTTCCAGTTTTTAGCTATAGTTATTTTTGCTGCTACTATCAACAGGTTGACTAATTTTTTTGTGTCTTCAGGTGGGCGAACTTGAGGCCAGAGATGGAGAAGCATCAACTCCGGTGATAAAGGTAAGTCTGTATTTAGTAATTTGTTGATACTGTTACATACTTGCGACCAAAACTTCTGTATTACTTTGCAGGACCACCAATTATGATAGAAGTCCGCCTTCTGACCGCATTTCTTCCAGCAGTATGGTGATGTCGATGAGTAGATGTGAGTTAGTTTTGCTGGAGTTAAGTGCCACCTAGTAAGGATTTTCAAATTCGATTCTTGTAATCCGAGAGAACATGACATGGTTCTCTGGGTTCGCCAAATTTCCTCCCACTGATCCTCCGATAATGGGTTCCTCAGATCCGCATTCCAAGCTCTTTGGTAATTATGTTGCTTGTGGGTTTGAGTGGACACGACAATTTTGTATAGTTTTGCTAGAAGTCCTTTTTTGGGGGGTGGTGATTCCAGAAGCTTTTCTAAGCCCGTGAGTTGCCCTTTACTCTTCGCATAGAACTCTGTTGAGAAAATCAAATTCTGCACCTGTAGATATTCAAACCAGTTGAGCGACGTTCGATGCTTTGCCTCTAGCTCACATTTCAGTCTCATTACCCCGTTATAGACCACATCATGTATTTTGTTTATTTTATTAGCTCTCCAAGTTTCAAAGGTGAGTGGTTGCTCCGCAGGTTTAAACCAGGATTGTCTCGTGAAGGTACTAAGTACGGAGTTTTTAGAGATTAATTTAGGTTTGACCTCATACCACGTTCTGAGGGCTGCTTTTGAAAAAATGTTCTTCAATTTGCTCTCGATTACTTTGTAGTTCTTGTGCCACATTAGTTCCTGTAAGGACTCTCCTGAGAAGCTGGATTCTTCGATGCTTCTCCAATCTAGGGTGTCAGTATCGTGGTAATGGCGCACAGTGGATGCCAAAATTGCTGCCTTTCTATAACTTTCTAGGTCTGGAGTCGCCAGACCTCCATCCCGTCTTGGCGTTATCATGGTGCGATAGGTTATCCTTGCTGGTTTCTTGCTCCATACAAAGGAGTTGAGATCTTTTTGCCACGTTTTCACCATTTGTGCCGGAATGCCTATTGGCATTGTTCTAAACAGATAGAGGTACTTCGGGAGTATGAAGGATCTCACTATTGCTATTCTGTCGAGCTATGTCAGGGGTTTCGCATTCCATGTGCTCATTGTTTGTTTAACTTCTTTATAAGTCTCCCCGTGGTTTAATTGAATGAGCTATTGAAAATGGTCGTGGATCCAATGGTAATGGGACGTGGCTTTGATCTTTTGTTTTTCCGATAGACTGACCCTGATAGGGTAGATCATAGTCTTATTTTGGTTCACCCTTAGACCTGTGACCTCTGCAAAATCATCGAGCGCTTGTTGAATCGCAGATAAAGACGCAACCGGGTTCTGGACATACAATACTACGTCGTCCGCGAAAAGACTGATCTTGTGTTGGATTTTGTCAATACGAACGCCTTCGAAATTTTCATTAGATCTCAGCTCGCAGGCCAGGGGTTCAAGAGCCAGCACAAACAGGATGGGGGACAGGGGGCACCCCTGTCTGGTACCTCTGAATAGAGTGAAGTCCTGTGATCGATCCCCATTGATTAGTAGCCGCGCCGTAGGTTTTTTGTAAATAGCTTGGATC
>NW_015166423.1:1740881-1742038 GCF_001447785.1 Gekko japonicus
GCATATTCCCTGACGCTCTAATTTCATTACAGGTTTCTAACAGAGGATTGATTAATAGATCCCGGTAAATTTTGTAATATTCGGGGATAAATCCATCTGGACCCGGGGCCTTGTTGTTTTTAAGTTTCTTAAGTTCCTGTTCGATTTCCATAGCCGTGAAGGGCTCCTCAAGTAGTTGGCAGTGGTCAACCGTTAGTTTGGGGAGATTGGGAACTTTCAGCAGGTAGTCTTTTATCTTGTCGGGATGCGGGTTTCGTGAAGTGTACAGCGTTTCATAGAAGGATTGTATGATTTCGACAATTTGCTTTGTTTCATGATGGAGCTGATTTTGTCGATCTTTTATGCTCCCTATATATCATTCAGTTTGCCTTTTTTTAAGTCTCCATGCCAGTAGCCTTAAGTGTTTTATTTTTCTGGTAAATCTTCCGGTAGTTAAAGTCCTGTTTGAGTATCTCCTTTGTATCCATCGCTTCCAGTTGTTTTCTCGTATCCAAAAGTCTTCGGTACACTTTTTTGCAGCACGTCCGCTTGTGTTTATCTTCCAGAAGTTTGATCTGGTTGTTAAGTTCCTTCTTGATTTTTGTCTTTTCCTTTCTACAGGTCGCCAGTAGGGAGATGCAGTGTCCTCTTATGACCACTTTTGAGGCATCCCAGACGTTAAGGCAATCCAACTCGTGTTGCGAGTTGTCTCTGAAGTAGTTCTGTATTTCTCGATGTATTGCCTGTTGAGTTTCAATATCGTACAATAAACTTTTGTTCATCCTCCACGATCCCTTCTTTATTTCTGAGTCGAGTAACCTGATATGGCACCACACCGGAGCGTGATCCGACCATTTTTCGTACCTATGTCCGCTGATACTGTGAGGTGCAGCATTTGTTTTGAAGCCAGAATGTAATCTAATCTCGAGTAAGAGTTGTGGCCAGGCGAGTAATAAGTGTAGTCTCTCATAGAGCTGTTTTTAGACCACCATACATCATGCAACTCAAACTTATGCAAAAGTATCTACAATTGACTCATTGCTTGTGGCTTCGTAGGTTTTTGGGACGAAGATCTGTCTAAATACTTATTAAGCACACAATTTAGATCCCCACCTAGTAAAACTGGACCTGTGCGGAATTTGTCCAATTTTTTTAGCGTGTTACTTATAAATTGGCAT
>NW_015166423.1:1742635-1787664 GCF_001447785.1 Gekko japonicus
CCGCCCCCTTCCCTCCCCTCCCCCCTCCCATACCCCAGTACTCAGTGGCATAGCACTGACTCCGCTAGACCCTCCGTACTGTGACTGCATCAGCAGGCGTGATCTTATTTGATCATTATTGTGTTTCCTTCCTCGCAGTTCAGTCGTTTCTTGTCGTATCCTCTTGCTGCTTATAGATACAATTACATTAGACCAGTACACATGTTCTTTGCAACTACACCTTCCCAATACCAGAAACATTCCCCTTACCCCTCTCCCTCCCACTCCCCCCTCCCATATAAGCGTTCTGGGAGGTTGAGTCTCCACTCAACCCCAAGCCTTAAAGGCTTTTTATCCAGTAACGCTACTGACCCTCCCACTATTAAAACCAGTACCTCTAACAACATAACGAGAGACTATGAGTGGTCATCGGGTTACTCCTCCTCCCCTCCCTCCCCACCGGCTACTCGTTTATTTCAATTATTCCTTGATTTTATTTTTAATAGATACTTGGAAGCCTTAACCATTTAACTAAAATGCACAACACGCTAGTTAAGAAGACAAACAGACTAGTGTGGGCTTGTACTGCCTCAGCAGCTATGAGAACGATCTTAGCGTTTGTATGTGATTCTGCGTCTTGTTGGGATTCTGCTCCACTTCTGTGGCGTAGGTTGTCTGTTTCTTTTTCTAGTAGCCAGTTGATCGGTGTCCATTTCGATGATGGGGTTGAGACCCACCACCCGTAACAGGCTTTCTCCTTCCTCCAGACTGATCGCTTGGTGCATTGATCCATTTTTACGGACTTGGAGAGCTCCTGTAGGTAGCCACTTGTATCTAATGCCCGCCTCATTGAGACGCAAAGTGATTTTTTTCAGAGCCCGTCTGATCGCTAGGGCTTCCGGAGCCACGTCGGGGAATATAGCAATGCTTGAACCTTTAAATTCCATTTTGGGAGTTTTCTTGGCTAGAGTGAGGATGCTATATTTCTGTGACACATTGTCATACTCGGCTAAAAAGTCCCTGGAACCCTTGCGCTCTTTTGATGCTTTTGCTCCTATTCTGTAAGCTCTCCTCAGCTTGGGTATTTTGCCGCCTTCTAAGGCAAATGCAGTCACCATCCACTGGGTCAGGAAGGACCCCGGGTCCTCCTCTTTCTCCGCCTCTTCCAGGAAGCCACGAAACTTAACTAGCTTCTCTCTAACTTGATGCTCTAGGTACAGGATTTGCTCTCGGGACCAGAATTCAGCCTCTTGAAGGTAACGCACCTCCTCGTTAGTCGCGGTTGTGGCCTCAAGCGCCGCGTCGACGGTTAGAGCAACATTTTGGATGGTTGCTTGAAGCGCCTCAATTTGCTCCGTAATAGGTTTTAGTGCAGCACTAATCAATTCGTGGATATCCGCTTTGATTTCCGCCTTTATTGCCTGGAAGCTCTCCAAGAGGTCTTGCTTGGTGATAGGGTCCGAGTTCGGGGCTTTTCCTAGCGCTCCGGTCGCCATTTTGGGTAACCGCCGGAGCGATCTTTCACTCGGACGCGGCTCGCTTTTTGAGGTGGCGACCCACTTTTGTGGCGTCTACGTTAAGGGGGGAGATATTCCCCTTTAGGGCTGTGGCTTTTTTCCGCAGGAAAAATTATAAATTCTGTTGTTTTTGGTGGGGAAGAGGGCCGAGGAACCCGGGAGATCACTCACGGAGCTTCCGTTGCATACGCTCCCGAAGCCCCGCCCCCCTATATAAGCATTTGTGTGCATGTTTAAGGAGTGCACATGCACAGAGAAGTTTATACCAAGATTAAAATTTTGTTGGTCTTAAAGGTGCCACTGGACTCAAACTTGGCTCAGTCCAGAGTACAATTAATGATAGTGCCACCTAAGGACTAAAGCATATAATGGCACCCCCCTTCTATAAAGTAAGCAACAAGATGAGGCAAAAGCACATAGAGGGCTGGTTTTATTTTTATATAATGGTCAAATATTTAGAGTTCTTATTCAGTACTATTGTCCTTTTGCAACTCTTTCCAGAAAGTAAAAGAACCTGGTCTGGAAAGAGTCACAAAAAGGAACATAGCCTTGAAAAAGTATGGTAAAATCCCAAATCTAGTGGACTGTTATCTTAAAAATACAGTCTTCTAAAACACCTTAGGACACTTTCTTTCTGTTTGTGCTGTGTGATCTGCTAGAAAAACAGAATGCTAGAGAAGAAGGACCTTGGGCTGATCCAGAAAGGTAATCCTCATGTTTGTAAACAAACAGACATAAACATGATGGCCAACCAACATGAACAAGGAGATTTCATTTCTGGAATCGTGTATGGAGATCACTTCAGCCTTGAGTACTCCATGAAACTTCATCTATAGAACTGGAGTGACACCAGCGCAGTCATTGTGAGGATGCAGGAATTCAGCTTGCTAAGTGAAGCAAGCAACAATAAATACAAGACTATAATCATTGCAATGTCTTGTGGGTCTTCCTGTCCAAGTTGCCTTCCCGTCCATCAATTCATATATCCTTTTATTTATTTATATATGCATTTATTCTGGTGTAGTCTGTTTATCCAAAAGCAAATCAGCGATCTTATTTTATTTAATTGTGTGTGTGTTGTGTGTGTGTGTGTATGTATATACACTTTAGCTATGTAAAATATAGCACCATTTTTATTTTTGGGGGAAGCTAATGAATTTGAGTGTTAAATTCCATTGTGGGTCATCAGTTAATTAAAAGGCTGATGTATATATACAGCTGATACTTCTTACCCTAATGAAGAACATTAATTCTAGAACATGTGTGGCTGCAGTCACATTGCTACAAATTACTAGAGTCTTCCCTTTATCTGTTTCCAAGAAAGTCTCCCCTGGTTAGTTGGAAGGGGGGGAGAGAAAAAAATATGATGCCTTAGTTCTAAACAGCATAAATTACATGTATCAATCAGAGGAGGCTTAAATTAAAATACACATTTGGCAAACAGATATGAATATGTTGATCTCATCTGTGAATCAAAATGATTTAATGCCAGGGCTGACCCCCCACTGATCAACATGAAGGTCACTGCAAACTGATTGATTTTCATTGAGAAATGTTGTTCTGTCTGTTAAAGGTGCAGTTTTATAATGTGTAGCTAACCAGTAATTCTCATGTTTGGCAGACTGATTTATTTTTTACAAAGGAAAACAGTATTCATAGCTTTATTTATGTAATGCAAAACAGATAGCTAAATTAAAAAGTTAAAAAATGCAGGTGGTTTATGGTTCCAGCCTGAGGGCTCTTCCATGTGTTCACAATTTTTCAATCCAGAAAACTACTATTTGATAAATAGAATGTTACACCTTTCAGGTATGGAAGGACCATAAATCAGTCTCCGCTTATCATTCCCTACATGCTTCCTGGAGATGAGTATAACTACTTGATCATCATACATTATGAGGCAAGCCTTTCCATTCCCTGTATAAATAATCTTAGCCTATTTGGGTAGATCTCGAGTAAGCAGGTGGCAATATAGTGGTCTTATTGAAATCTGAGCCGGGTCCTTGGGTTTTATGATTATTTTTCCTGTCACAAAGTATAATTGTGATTCCTTTTAATAGCGAACTTGATGATGTCATGCCTAGCAATAGGGAAATGAATTGCTACCCATGGAAAAGGAATGGGTTTTGAACACTTGGTACACATAAAAATATTACTATCTGAATGTTAAGAAGGAAACCCCTTACTTAAAATAAAAAAAGGCCCAGCAAGCAAGTGTAACTATGCACGTAGCTGTTAAGCAAACTCAGAATTTTATTTATTTCTATCCCCCTTTTCTCCCCAAAGGGATCAAAAGTGATATACAAAAAGAAAAATACAATATGCATAAACTAACTAACCAAAGAAACAGATGCTGAGGACAGTAGAGCAAAGGGGGCAGTCACAGGAAAGGGAAACCGAAGTGATGGGAAATTGATTTGCTAAGCCCTCCAACAACTTATAGACTCTGTTTTGATTGTTCCTGTTTAAACCACACTGCAGGAGAAGCCATCCCAGCCAGGTCTGCATGAGGCGGGGAGAGACCTCCTGGTGGCACGCAGATCCTGGGGCCAGCTTCTCCTACAATGCAGTTTAAATCGTGCTGCAGGAGAAGCTGGCCCCAGGACCTACATGCCATTGGCGGGGGGGGCGTCCTCTCTGCAAGCAGACATGGCTGGCCCCAAGATCTGCTGCTCTGCAACTAAGATTCTTTCACTCCATAGAGGGATCCTATGTACCTGCTGAAGCTTTTCCAAGCTAAAGTAATAACTCATCTTCTTTATGGTACCTTTTTAGGTATTTCAGCAGCTAGTCTGCATTCTTTTGAAAAAATACAATCTAAATTTCTTCATGCCATTCTTTAGGTACCTCCTGGTGTACTTAACTTTCTCCTTCTATGAGAAAAAGGATAAATGAGAACTCAGGTGAGAATCTTGTTGGCCTCTGCCTTTCAGTGGCTCAGGATACACAGAAATCGAAAAGGCCTTCTTCCCTTAATAACGCAAGATCTCCAACAGCCAATATGGTTACATTTAGTTGAGGACAGGTTAGAAAGAATGGGCCTTTTATCTGCTGCTCTAATGTCACAAAATACTGATCATGTGAAATCTATAATCCAACAAACCATTTGTGACATGGAGCAACAGCAAGACTTTATGAGAACTCCATTGCCCCCATATATGGAAGAAAGAGTCATACAACAAAAGTTGGGAAAACTAAAGGCCGCTTTATTTATTAACAAAACAATGGCAAGGGCTAGCAGTATGAAGCAGCACGGTCAAGGCCTGGGGTCACCAAAACCCCACCCTTGCCATAAAATGGGCAATGCACCTGGCCCCTGGGGCGTAGCCCGCTGTAAGCGGCTCGAACCCGGGCAGCCCAGCCATGGAATATGCCATGACAATCCCTCACCCACAGCCGCATGGCCTGTGTAGAGTATCTATCAAAGGCACTCCAAAAGGCAGTCTGCCCAACTCATCCCTGGCCGCAAGGCTGCAGTGATGATCTTGACAGACCCCTCCACCCTCCAGGGTTGCTGATAGGTGCTTACCAAGCTGCAACAAATTTTTCCTAACAAAACTCAGCCACCGTAAAGGTCAAGCCTCTGCTTAGGCCCCTGCGCCCACTAAATACCTAATACTGCCATAAGCCCTTGCCGTAAGTTCTGTAGAAAAATATTGTTCCCTTTACCGTACAGGTCTGTGCAATCAGCCCAAATTTGGGGGTGCGGCACATAGTGGCCTAACCCTAACTCAACCCTTAAGATGTGCCTAAGCTCTGTTGATCCCCTTGGGATCAAAAGGGGGGGGGGCGTGATTCCCTGCGCGAGATCATGGCAGACCAAATAATAATTGTATTTGACCACTGGAGCTGAATAAAGTCGAAATCATCCTGGGCCTGCAAAACGAGGGCCTTCCCTTTCAAGAAACCCAAGTCATTGCCGCCCAGGTGGATAGCAAGCACATTTTTTTTTTACCTTCAACTTCTACCCTGCTCAAACCCCTCCCATGGGTCTCTGAGCGGCTTACATAGTTTGTATTATCCCTATCTATGGGCACATATATATATTGTAATAGGGGTGGGACTACCTAACGGCACCTGGTGGAATTCAGTTGATGTGTCTTCAGCTCGTCTCATCTCGGCTTCTCAGCTTCAGGTCGGCATCTTCCCTCCGCTCTCTTCAGGCTCCTCGGGAGATCTTTTGGAGTTGGCGGGCCCATTCGTCATGCTGATCGCATCGGCGCAGCACTGGCTCCGTCCCTCAGCACTGCCTGCGCTGAGCGTCCTCACGCCTTCCGGGCTCCGCCTTCACCGCCGGTTCATCGCTAGATGTCGCGTCTCCTTTTTTCTTCCGCTCACCACCTTGACTACCGCCGCCATTACACACCACTCCGCTGCTGCCGCCGCTTGCCGAACCATCGCTGCTGAGGTTCCCACCTCACCTCCCAATGGAGGAGGGTGCTCCCTGCCTTCTAAGGCAGGTACCCATTTATCTACTCGTAAGTTGTTATGACTTTCGAACCACTGGGTGGGCGGGAGCTGGGACTCTGGCTGGGTGCTCACCCCAGCCGTGGTGGGTATCGAACAGCCTACAAGCTGTTCGTTAGATGTTAAGGCAGGTGCTTTTGTTCCCTGTGCCACCACTCCCGCCCTGCGCCACCGCTCCCACTCAGAAGGTAGAGAAGGGCCGCCCAGCGTAGGCAGCCGCATCCCCTCCGTTCAACCATGGCCCATCTACTAAGGCCCAACTGAGAGCCGATGGCCAATCTGTTTACTCGATGAGTTGCCTAGGAAATGAAGCTGTGTCCGCAGAAGAGACTCCAACTCCTCCTGCCACAGAACACGGCACCTAAGAAGAAAAAAGAATGAACCAACATAACAATGAAACATTCTCACCGTATAGCAAGGAGTCGCACAGCACTCTTGTAAGCAGCAGTGGATACCATCCTAAGCCTCAAGTAGTGGGTCTAAACTGTACTCCAGAAAGGCCCAAACAATCCCAAAGCCCAGTCCGTAATGGCCCAAAAATGGTGCCTGGTCAGCAGAGTTCTCTCCAGCAGAGTTCTCTCCACAAGCCTAAAGTACATGAAGCACACTTGAAGCACAACCAGCCAGGTTGCTTGTGACCCTTTTATCACTGCCGGGGAAGTGAGTTGCCTATGGTCCTCTAGAACCCCCATTTCCAAGACATTAAAAAAATGCTCTAGAAATTCCACTACTTTTTCACAGCAATGTTTGCATCCGCACATTATTATTTGCAGGGCACTGCACTGATCAAGTGAAGTAAATTACTGTTATTCCTGGATGGGGAGTAAGCTTGGCCCAGAGTCCCCCACAAATGTTCCAACCCCTTGCCAGCCTCTGCAAAGTGGACAAGTATAACTTTTCTCCCCTTGTTTGGCAAAATGCACCTGAGGAAATACTCTATAACTATATAAGGTACAATAGCCATGTTCCAGATGATATCCAATCACCCTTTGTATAGGTGGATCCCTGAATTAATCTGGGATTGCAGAATGCAAAAAACATCTATGGATGTCTATTTAAGCATGGCATTCATATGCTGAGCCATTCTGTAGTTTAACATGTGCTTTTGGAATGAAGAAACTTCACAGGATATTTTGAAGAGGTCCACTAAACCAGGCCTGTCGAACTGCTATAGGGCACTGGTCGCAAACAGAGACCACAATCCAGCACACAGCTAGGCACACTGAAACCCACTGATTTCTAGGAGTACACTTAACTCTGTGCTAGACTGTGACTTACATTCCACTGCCAAAAATGCTCAAGAAGGTGACAGAAGAATTATCTTTCATCCCTCCAGGCCTATTCACTACAGTGGGCAGCAGTGTAGAATCTACCCTGCTGTGTGCACTGCAGCAAGTTCGGTCAAAAATATCTGGGCACAGATGGTAAGTAGGAAGACACACTTTGTCACTTGTAAGGGGAAATGGTTGTGCGTGTGAAAATGTGCGTGCTCAGCTTATAAAGTCTTTCTTTAAAAAAATTAATGTGATGTCAACAGTTTGTCTAAACAGTCAATGCAAGAATGAAAAAGTAATTTCTTGATCTCTTGGATTATGAAAAGTGTAGAAAACAAATGGCCCAGTCAGTTGCTGAGCCAGCAAACCAGTTAATAAGAACATAAGAAGAGCCATGCCAGATCAGACCAAAGGCCCATCTAGCCCAGCATTCTGCTCCGACCAGCTACCTCTAGGAAGCCCCCAAACAGGAAGGCTGCAGCGGCAGCATCCTCCCCCAGCAACTGCTTTAAGGAGGCATACGACCTCTGGAACTGGAGGGAGTAGATATCTATCATGACTAGTAGCCACGGATAGCAGGACCTCTGCAGCCTATATATGTGAAATTGGGATAATTTGCACCAATACACTTTACACTTGCTCACATTGAAACTCACTTGCCATTTTAATTCCCATTCCCTCAGTAAGAAGAGATCCTTTTGGAGCTCTTTGCAATCAATTTCTGTCTTAATCACCCTAAATAATTTGGTGTCATCTGCAAACTTGGCCGCCTCACTACTCTCCCCTAAACAACAGCGCGTGCACACAAAGGCATGCGGCGTTAGGGTCGAGGGAGGGCCATGGGGGGGCTGCAATGGGGGCGAGCAGCAGCGGCCAGGCAGAGAGTGGGCCGCGTGTCCCGGGGGGGAGGGCGGGCAGGCGGGCTGCTGGTGGGGAGGGGGGATCCGGCGGGTTACTCCCCCCCTCCCCTCCTTGTGAGCGGCCCCCCCCCCCACAGTTTCTTGCCCGTGTGACCGCAGCCTTCATATGGCTTTTCACATAAGTAAGTCATTAATCTAGATGAAAAACTGTCCCCCAAATGATCTGTAGAAACCCATCATGAAATGTAGATAGCTAATGGGAGAATAGAATTCTTGTCAATAATAGAACAAAATAAAGGGATAGATGAATATGCCTTTTTCATTTATTTTTGTTTTTGTATGTTGTTATACTGCACATTTTTGTGATTGATATTTATGTTTATTTCCTTTACATATTTTCCACTTTTAAAAACTATATTTATGACAGCCATTTATGCATTTATATAAATATATACTAACACATACACAATTTATATTGCATACACACACACACACACACACAAAGGTGACTTATTGATGCACAAAGAAGTCATACATTTCTACTTTCAAATGAAAAATTTGACATGCCCTGACTTGGATAGCCCAGGCAAGCCCGATCTCATCAGATCTTGGAAGCTAAGCAGTGCTGACTCTGGCAAGTATTTGGAAGGGCGACCTCCAAGGAATACCAGAGGTGGGATTCAGAGCCAGCCTAATGCCAAGACCCCAGTAAGGCATTCCCAGAAGTCAACCATGATTTCCAGGCATGCACACAAACACACATACAGGCACAAATATAAAAAAAGATTGACAACCAGTTTGGTGTCATAGTCAAGGGTATCTAGGAAACACAGGCTCGAATCCCTAATCATGCCATGGAAACACACTGGGTGATGTAGAACCAGTCATACTTTCTCAGTCTAACCCACTTCGCAGGGTTGTTGTGAGGATAAAATGGAGGCGAGGAGACTGGTGAAAGCCACTTTGTGTCCCCACTGGGGAGAAAGGTGGGGTACAAATAAGGCAATTACTTAATTAATTAAATTAATAAGAAATAGAAAGTGTCTCAAAAACATAGGCATATCCACAGCCTTCAAGGAGCTGAATTTTTCCTCTTCTTCTTCCTGATGTGGCCCCGCAGAGCACCCTGACATATTTTTGGGGGGAGGGGGTCACTCAGCAGACCCCCAGGAACAGCAGAGGATGCAAAGTGTGGAGGGGGGGATTGCAGTGTGGTAGTGGGGATTGTCAGAAATCACCACCCCCTTTTCTGGAAACAGAAATGCCATTCCAGTGGAGGCACTGCCTTGCTTGGATGGATGAATGCCACAGTCTCATAAATTCAGTCTTTACCCAGGAGAAGCTAAATCAAAACAGATATAATTAAATCAATCCAGAAAGCATTGAAAAATATACCATCCCTAACCAAACTATAATCTCCTTTTGAAACTATAGTAATATGACAGCCATGCCCTGAGAGTACCTACAATAAAACGCAAAATCATTGCTACCCCTGAGAATCTTTGTATGTGTGTGTGTGGGGGGGGGAGGTGTACTGTGTTTCATTCTCCTGTAGTTTTTTGCAATGTTTTCATGCTTTTCTACGTAACCCTCACTATTTTAATTATCAGCCTGTTTTTTAAAAACCATGTCTAATTAGAAGAGTTTAAATCCCTCATTACAGCATATTCTCATGCAGAACTTGAAATGGGAGTGATTATGAACTGTTCTAATAAACACCAGATTTCCACTCTTAAAAGACTGGAATTATTGTTTATATCAGTATGCATATTAGTTTATCTCAAGATGTGTTAGATTACATTCATTAACTTCACATCTGCAACAGCAGACATTAACCATTTGTATGAACTTCTGAATTTTTCAAAGCTTGTTATGGTGCACTGGTTATTTGCTTTAGCTGTAAACAGACTCCAAAACTTGGGGCATGATCCAGCCAAAAATATATGCTTCTGTATCCCACTTAACTTGATCAGAGAGTTCACATTAGGGACAGTGTTAATACCTACTAGAAAATCCATCACATAATATACTGTATTGGAACAATACTATAGTGTTTTGCCATTGTGGTAGTGAAGGTTTACCTTTAGCACTGGCAGGTGTTAAGAAGTGTACTAGCCACTGTATGCAAGAGAAAGAGAGTGAGAGAGTGCATATACAAGGCAGGGATGGCCAAACTTGCTTAAGAGCCTCAAGACATGAACAAATATTACATACATGTTTTTATTGAAAAATATGCAAATTTGCTTTTTATTAACATTAAATGAGACTTCCAACAATAAAAACAAGAGGGGTAAAAACAGATTTTCCTAATGATATTTATTTGTCTAAGAGAGAGAGAGAGAGAGAGGTGGAAAGAAAGAATGAAAGAGGTGGAAAGAAAGAGGGAGGCACAGAAACAAATAAAGCAAATAGATGGGGGGGAGGGGAAAAGAAAGAGAAAAGGAGAGAGGTGAAAAGAAAGCAACTTTAACTTTAAATGTGTTATCCAACCCCCCTATGTCCCCACGATAACTGGCTTGGCTTGGAGGAGGGATTTAAAGAGACAAATGCCTTCTCCAAGCTGGTGGGCGGGGTTGCAGGGCGGGGCTCTGGAGAACGCCTTTAACTTTAAATGAGTTCTCCAAGTCCCCCACCCACACTGCTGTGCCGGCTTGGCTTGGAGAAGGGATTTAAAGAGACAAAAGCCTTCTCGGAGCCGAGCCAGCTGGCCGGTGTGGTGGTGTGGCGGGGCTTGGAGAACACATTTAACTTTAGATGGGGAGGGAGGGGAGAAAGAGAGAGAGAAAGGTGGAAAGAAAGTGTAAAGAAAGCAAATAGATGGGGTGGAAAGAAAGCAACTTTAACCTTAAATGCATTCTCCAAGCCCCTCTGTCCCCCTGCTGGTTTGGCAAAGGGATTTAAAGAGACAAATGCCTTCTCCAAGCCGAATTAAGGCAGGCTTTGAGAGCGCATTTCTTTCTTTGCTCCCCCCTACCTCAAGCCTACCCAGGTAGAGGAACAATGGCAGGGGAAAGGAAGACCAATCAGGGAGTCATGCCTCCCCTTCACTTCCCCAGCTGCCCTGCTGGGAGCTGCACAATATATGTGAAAGAGCCGCATGTGGCTCCTGAGCTGCAGTTTGGCCACCCATGTGCAAGAGCAAAGGAGTCATGCAAGAGAAATATTATAATATGAGATAGAGGGGGGAAGATGGGCAAGAATCTTCATGCATCAGGGTGGGGGGGGGATTCTCCAGAGGTCCACTGACTGGGGAAGGGAATGCATGTACTCTGCTTTCATTCTCCATTCCCCTCCATTGTCTTTATTTTCTGTTTCCCCAGGGCTATGATGGTGAGGGGAGGGGATCGAGAGCAAAGGGGGAGAATGATTTGGCTGATAGGCACAATATCCAGCCAGAACACTTAGCCCATGTTCATGCCACACAGTATTATCCCTAATTGGCATATCTGTGAACAACATTTTCCTGAATGACATTGCTGGCTGGGAGAGGATTCTCAATCTATATGACTAGTAGAACTCATTTTCTAAGCGATTCCAGGAGGCTCTCATTAGCTATTAGCCAATTGATAGGAACAGGCAAATATCTTGCTTGTAGTTGATGGCAGAGTGGTAGAATGTGGGGCAGGATGGTTGCTAGTTTAGGCCTAATTTCCAGTTGCATGTGTTTGGAAAAAAGAGATAAAAAATGGAATTTGTATTCTTTGTAAGGCAGGAAACAGTGCTGCAACACTCTAGATGGCAGCCAAAGAATCAGTGGCAGTTCTTGTTGTGCAGCACTCTCTCTCCCCCTCCCCATAACAGGCCTAGGGTTGCCAACCTCCACGTGAGGCCGGGAGAACTCCTGGAACTACACCTGAACTCCAGACTACAGGTATCAGTTCTGCTGGAAAAAATAGCTCCTTTGGAGAGGGGTTCTGTGGCATTATACCCTGCTAAGGTCAATCTCTTCCTCAAACCCACCTTTCCCAGGATAAGAACATAAGAACATAAGAGACGCCAATGTTGGATCAGGCCAAAGGCCCATCCAGTCCAACACTCTGTGTCACACAGTGGCCAGAAATACCAGTGCCATCAGGAGGTCCAGCAGTGGGGCCAGGACATTAGAAGCCCTCCCACTGTTGACCCCCCCCCCCAAGCACCAAGAAGACAGAGCATCACTTGCCCCAGAGCCCCTAGCTATTGATGGACCTCTGCTCCATATGCTTATCTAATTCCCGTTTGAAGCCGTCCATGCTTGTAGCATCCACCACTTCCTGTGGCAGTGAATTCCATGTGTTAATCACTCTTTGGGTGAAGAAGTACTTCCTTTTATCCGTTCTAACCCGACCGCTCTGCAGTTTCATGGAGTGCCCACGAGTTCTTGTATTGTGAGAAAGGGAGAAAAGTACCTCTTTCTTTACCTGCTCTTTCCCATGCATAATCTTATAAACCTCGATCATGTCACCCCTCAGTCGTCTTTTCTCCAAGGTAAAGAGCCCTAAGCGCTTTAACCTTTCCTCATAGGGAAAGTGTTCCAACCCTTTTATCATTCGAGTTGCCCTTTTCTGCACTTTTTCCAAAGCTATAATATCCTTTTTAAGGTGTGGTGCCCAGAACTGCACACAGTATTCCAAATGAGGTCTCACCATTGATTTATATAGGGGCATTATTATATTGGCTGATCTGTTTTCAATACCCTTCCTAATAATCCCCAGCATAGCATTGGCCTTCTTTATTGCAGTCACACACTGTCTCGACATTTTCAGTGAGTTATCCACTACAACTCCAAGATCTCTCTCTTGATCAGTCTCTGCCAGTTCAGACCCCATCAATGTGTATTTATATTTAGGATTTTTGGCTCCAATGTGCATCACCTTGCACTTGGCCACATTGAACCCCATTTGCCATGTTGACGCCCACTCGCCCATCCTTGACAGATCCCCTTGGAGTGCCTCACAATCCTCACTGGTTTTCACCACCCTGAACAACTTTGTATCATCCGCAAATTTAGCCACTTCACTGCTTACTCCCATCTCCAAATCATTAATGAACAAGTTAAAAAGCAGTGGACCAAGTACTGATCCCTGCGGTACCCCACTGCTTACCACCCTCCACTGAGAAAATTGCCCACCTACACTCACTCTCTGTTTTCTATGAACTAGCCAGTTTTTGATCCATAAAAGGACTTGTCCTTCTATCCCATGATTTTTGAGCTTACTTAGGAGCCTTTGATGAGGAACTTTATCAAAAGCTTTCTGGAAGTCAAGGTAAATAATATCTATTGGATCCCCCTTGTCCACATGTTTGTTCACCCCCTCAAAGAACACTAACAGGTTAGTGAGACAAGATCTTCCCTTACAGAAACCGTGCTGAGTCTGCCTCAATAGGTTTTGTTCATCTATGTGCCTACTAATTCTTTCCTTAATAATGGTTTCCACCAATTTACCCGGTATCGACGTCAGACTGACTGGCCTGTAATTTCCCGGATCTCCTCTGGAACCCTTTTTAAAGATGGGAGTGACATTAGCTACCTTCCAATCCTCAGGAATGGAGGCAGATTTTAAGGAAAGATTACATATCTTTGTCAGGAGATCTACAAGTTCACATTTGAGTTCTTTCAGAACTCTCGGATGTATGCCATCTGGGCCTGGTGATTTTTCAGTTTTTAAGTTGTCTATCAGTTTTAGGACCTCCTCTCTCATCACCTCAATCTGACTCAGGTCTTCCAACACCCCTCCTGAAATCAGTGGTTCTGGAGTGGGCAAGCACTTCTCATCTTCCACAGTGAAGACGGAGGCAAAAAATGCATTTAGCTTCTCAGCCATTTCCCTATCATCCTTCAATACTCCTTTTACCCCTTGGTCGTCCAAGGGCCCCACTGCCTCCCTGGCTGGTTTCCTGTTTCTAATGTATTTGAAGAAAGTTTTATTGTTGGTTTTTACGTTTTTTGCTATATGCTCCTCATATTCCCTTTTTGCCTGCCTGACCTCAGACTTGCATTTTATTTGCCATAGCCTGTGTTCCGTTTTATCAGCCTCACTGTGACTAGCTTTCCACTGCTTAAAGGAATTCTTTTTACTTTTTACAGCCTCCATTACTCTGTTTGTTAACCATGCAGGCTTTTTCCTATACCTGTTTGTGCCTTTCCTAACCTGCGGAATATATATTTTTTGAGCTTCTAGGATCGTAGTTTTAAATAGATCCCAAGCTTCCCCAATTGTTTTGACCCTTTCTACTTTTCCTTTCAGTTTCCTCCCCACGTGTCCCCTCATATCAGAGAAATTACCCCTTTTAAAGTTAAAAATGGTTGTGTGAGTCTTTTTGGCCAATTCTCTATTTGTACAAATGATGAACTCAACAACATTATGATCACTGTTTCCAAGCGGTGCAATCACTTTTACATCTCTCACCAGGTCTTGAGTGTTACTTAGGACCAAATCAAGGATCGCCTCTCCCCTGGTAGGTTCCGTGACCATCTGCTCCATAGCACAGTCATTTAGAGTGTCTAGAAACTCAATCTCTTTTTCCCGACTAGAACACATATTGACCCAATCAATGTGTGGGTAGTTAAAATCACCTATTATTACACAGTGTTTTTGTCTAGTTGCTATCTTTAAGGCATTCATCATTTTATAATCCTCCTCTATCTTTTGATCTGGTGGGCGATAACAAACTCCCAGTGTTAAGTTTCCTTTTGGCCCCCCTATTTCAACCCATAGAACTTCCAGAAGCGAATCCAATTCACTTAGCCTCTCAATCTTTCTAGACTTTATACCCTCTCTGACATACAGAGCTACCCCACCTCCAACCCTTCCCCCCCTATCCTTCCGATATAATATATAACCGGGAATCACTGTGTCCCACTGATTTTCCTCATCCCACCAAGTTTCAGAAATACCCACAATGTCTATTTTTCCCTCCGACACCAAGCACTCCAACTCCCCGATTTTACCTCGGACACTTCTAGCATTTGTATAGAAACAGCTGTAATTTCCCTTACAAGTTAAGCCTGCATCCTTCCTCTTGCTATCTCGAGTCGTTGTCCGGCAGTCCATGTCACCAGCCATGGCCTCTGTGGACAATTTCAATCCACCTCCCTGTAGAAAAGCAACCGGTACCCCCTCACCTCTCTCAGATGAGCCAACCCGAACCAGAGACTTTTCATCTCCTGTCGGCTTTCCCCCAATATTCAGTTTAAAAGCTGCTCTGCCACCTTTTTGATTTTAAGTGCCAGCAGCCTGGTTCCTTCTCGGGACAAGTGGAGACCGTCTCGCCTGTACAGCTCCCTCTTGTTCCAAAAAGTATCCCAGTGCCTAACAAACCTGAACCCTTCCCCCCTACACCATCGTCTCATCCACGCATTGAGACTCCTGATCTCTGCCTGTCTCTCCGGCCCTGCGCGTGGAACAGGTAACACTTCTGAGAAGGCTACCTTGGAGGTCCTGGACCTAAGTTTCCTGCCCAGCAGCCTAAATTTCTCCTCCAGGACCTCACGACTGCATTTCCCCACATCGTTGGTGCCGACATGCACCACGACCACTGGCTCCTCCCCAGCACTATCTACCAGCCTATCTAAAACACGCGTAATGTCCGCTACCTTCGCACCAGGCAGGCAAGTCACCATACGGTCAGTACGCGGGTTCGCCACCCAGCTGTCTACCTGCCTAAGGATCGAATCACCCACTACCAAGAGCCCCCCTCCCACCCTGCTCAGGGATGGTTCCTTGGTGCAAAAGGAGAGCCGCTCACCAGCTGGGGAAGAGGTCCCTTCTGAGGGCACATTCCCCTTATCCTCAGCATGGTGCCCTGTTTCCCCTAGACCCTCATGCTCCCTGACAGCAGCGGGGCTGCCAGATCCAGAGTGGGACGAAGCTAACAAGTCCCCGAGAGTCTTTTCTGTGTGCCTAGCTGACTGTCTCTGCTTCTCCAGGTCAGCCACCTTGGCCTCAAGGGAGCACACACGTTCCCTGAGAACCAGGAGCTCCTTGCACCGAGGACACACCCAAGACTTCTGCCCAGTGGGCAGATAGTCATACATGTGACACTCCGTGCAAAACACTGGATAGCCCCCAACCCCCTGCTGGCATTCTGGCTTCATAATTCTTTTAAAATAAATAAATATAATCCCCCTTTTAAACCCTTGGTATTTATGTGGGTTTTGTTATCAAGTCAAATTATTTTACGGGAAAGACAAAGAGCCTAGGGCCTTGTCTTTCTGGCTCTTTTTGGGCTTCTTACAGCGCCCCTAGTCTAAGAGTCCCTAGGCTAAGAGCCACAGGCAAAGAGCCCTTTAGCTCACCCTTCGGCTCGTGCCAGAGGCTCGTGCCTCTGCCAAGGTGCTTCCTTAAATAGAGGCCTCCCCCAGCAGAGGTCAGGCAGCAGCTATTCAAATTCAAATTCACCCAGGCACTCAATCACAGGCAAAACAATGCCCCTTCCACTTCCTCTCAATTACAGGCAATCCCAGTCAAACAATGCCCGTTCCTCTCCCACACTCAATCAGCCAGGACTCTGCAAGAACTCTAAGTGCTTCCACACACTGCTAAACACAGTTTTCCCACAAAATATCCTTAGCTGAATTCTCTCAGCTGAAAGCAAGTAAAAGAAACCCACTCACCTCTCTCACAGCTCTCTCTCCTGCTCCTGCTCAGAGCTCAGCTGGTCTCCATCCCCAAATCTCAATGGATTTCCCAAACCAGAGTTGGCAACCCAAACAGACAGATTGCTTTGTGGAGTAGGAGTTCTTGGTCTTCCACCTCCCCAAAAGTAAAAGCAAGAGCGCACATACACAGTGGTAAGAAGAGATGAGAGAAGAACCAGAGTTCTCACATCACCTAAAAGAAGCCCCAAGGGGACCTGATTATGTCCACATAATCACCTGTAAAGTGGGGGTGGAGATGGGTGTATCAAGGCCTGCAAGAAACAATCCCTGAGAATCTCATCCCAGTCAATGTAAGACAAACAGGCATGGGTTTCCCTTTGAAAACAATACAAATGTCACCCCAATAATACATGAGGTTAACATATTAAAGAATCCAAACAATTTTTTTTATTGAACAAAATGGGCCAAACCCAAACAAAACCAGGCATAGATCTAGTTTGATCCTTCCTGACTTAGGATAAAGGAGAATTTCTTGGAGCACAATGTCACCCAGAAACTTAAGTATCATGTACTCACCTTCAGGAGCTGCGGTGGCTCAAGTGGTTAAGACGCTGAACTGCAGGCTGTGGGAGATTAGTAGTTCAGCAGTTCGAGACCCAGGTGCCGCATGATGGAGTGAGCTCCCATCTCTAGTTCCAGCTCCTGCCAACCTAGCAGTTCGAAAGCAAGAAATTGCAAGTAGATAAATAGGTACCACTTTGGTGGGAAGGTAACAGCATTCCGTGCGCCTTGGTGTTTAGTCATGCCGGCCACATGACCACGGAAACGTCTTCGGACAGCGCTGGCTCTTCGGCTTTGAAACGGAGATGAGCACCGCAAACCTAGAGTCGAACTCGACTGGCTTTCGAGCAAGGGAACCTTTACCATTACCTTTACTCACCTTCAACCCAGTCGTGAGGTCCTGGAGGGAAAGTGTAGGCTGCTAGGCAGGGAACTCAAGGCCAGGACCTCCAAGGTAGCCTTCTCAGAAGTGCTACCTGTTCCATGTGCAGGGCCGGAGAGTCAGGCACAGATCAGGAGTCTCAATGCGTGGATGAGACAATGGTGTAGGGGGGAAGGGTTCAAGTTTTGTAATATACTGGGTTCGAGACACATATAGTGATCAGCTCATAGTTTATTAATTGATTTCAGTAGAACGTAAGACAACTCTAACAAAGCTGGAGCCCTGTTTATAAGCCCATAAATTGGCACACCCATCACACACCCACTCCCAACAATAGGCTATTTACACAACATTCTAATTGGTGGCTACCAGGATCCTGATAGTCTATTGTATTTCCTCCCCAAGCTCACCCTGTTTCTGTCAGCCTGTGTTGCAAGGAAACTTTACTTTCACAAGTCTTTATTGGCATACGTATATACATACAATAGGAGATCAGATTAAATATAGATTGGAAAATACAAATCTACATAGGGTAAAATTGGAGCTATGGGGCAGAAAAACAGCATGAAAGCAGAAAAACCTAATGGTTTCTTATCAGAACCTATAGCCACAGCAATAAGAAGAAACCTTGCTACTATTTCGGTTATTTCCATATCTTGATTATCAAGCAAAAACAGAACTTTAAAATCGTTAGGAATCTCTGAGAATTGGGCTAATATAGGATACAGAAGATCCTGGCGGGGCACTAGATAAAAGAGACATTGAAGGAGGAGGTTGTGGGCTTAGCATGTATGGGAAACTATAGGTGTTTATACACAAATGCTAGAAGTGTCAGAGGTAAAATCGGGGAATTGGAATGCTTGGTTTTGGGGGGGGGTATAGACATTGTGGGTATTTCAGAAAGTTGGTGGGATGAGGAAAATCAGTGGGATATGGTGAGTCTTGGTTATAAATTATATCGGAAAAATGGGGGGGAGGTTGGAGGTGGGGTGGCTCTGTATGTCAGAGGGGGTATACAGTCCAGTAAGATTGAGAGGGTAAGAGAATTGGATTCACTTCTGGAAATAGGGGAGCCAAAAGGAAGCTTAACACTGGGAGTTTGTTATCGCCCACCAGATCAAAAGATAGAGGAGGATTATAAAATGATGAAAGAATTAAAGATAGCTAGATGAAATAACTGTGTCATAATAGGTGATTTTAACTACCCACACATTGATTGGGTCAATATGTGTTCAAGTCGGGAAAAGGAGATTGAGTTTCTAGACACTCTTAATGACTGTGCTATGGAACACATGGTCACAGAACATACCAGGGGAGAGGCGATCCTGGATTTGGTCCTAAGTAATGCCCAAGACCTGGTGAGAGATGTAAAAGTGATTGCACCACTTGGGAACAGTGACCATAATGTTATTGAGCTTAACATTTGTATAAATAGGGAGTTACCCAAAAAGACTGACACAACGACTTTTAACTTTAAAAGGGGTAACTTCTCTGATATGAGGGGACATGTGGGGAAGAAACTGAAAGGAAAAGTAGAAAGGGTCAACGCGATTGGGGAAGCTTGGAAACTATTTAAAACTACAGTCCTAGAAGCTCAGAAAAAATATATACCGCAGATTAGGAAAGGCACAAATACGTATAGAAAAAAGCCTGCATGGGTAACAAAGAAAGTAATGGAAGCTGTAAAAGGTAAAAAGGATTCCTTTAAGCGGTGGAAAGCTAGTCTCAGTGAGGCTGATAAAAAAAGCTAGTCACAGTGAGGCTGATAAAACGGAACACAGGTTATGGCAAATAAAATGCAAGTCTGAGGTCAGGCAGGCAAAAAGGGAATATGAGGAGCATATAGCAAAAAACGTAAAAACCAACAATAAAACTTTCTTCAAATACATTAGAAACAGGAAACCAGCCAGGGAGGCAGTGGGGCCCTTGGACGACCAAGGGGTAAAAGGAGTATTGAAGGATGATAGGGAAATGGCTGAGAAGCTAAATGCATTTTTTGCCTCTGTCTTCACTGTGGAAGATGAGAAGTGCTTGCCCACTCCAGAAGCACTGATTTCAGGAGGGGTGTTGAAAGACCTGAGTCAGATTGAGGTGACGAGAGAGGAGGTCCTATGACTGATAGACAACTTAAAAACTGATAAATCACCAGGCCCGGATGGCATACATCCAGGAGTTCTGAAAGAACTCAAATGTGAACTTGTGGATCTCCTGACAAAAATATGTAATCTTTCATTAAAATGTGCTTTGAGGCAACTAGCCTCAAAGAAAACGTGTTTAAAATGTATCAGAGATGGTACTGGCCAATGATAAAATGGTCCAAAAGGTATATAGAATCTTATTGGAAGAATATACAAAAGAAGAAGCAGAGAAGAAAAATATTGCTGCATGGACACGAGATATAGGTCATGAAATGCAAATAGACAAATGGTTAAAGATGTGGAAGTTAACTAAAGTTATGAGGGCAACTAGCCTCAAAGAAAACGTGTTTAAAATGTATCATAGGTGGTACTGGCCGCCAGAAAAAATAGCCAAATGCTATGCTAATTGTTCCAACATTTGTTGGAAATGTAAAACAAGTGTTGGAACCTTTTACCACATGTGGTGGCGGTGTACAAAAATTCAAAAATTCTGGATATGTATACAGAAAATGATACAAGAAATATGTAAAGTGAAGTTGGATCTAGTGCCAGAAATATTCTTACTCAATTTACTTCCAGAAAGTATAAATTATAATGATAAATATGTGATATTATATACAATAACGGCAGCAAGGATTTTGTGGGCAAAATATTGGAAACAAAATGTCACTCCGAAACAGGAGGAAGTGATAAAAAAGCTGACGGAAGTAGCAGAAGTAGACAAGTTGAATTTGATTTTACAAGGGAAATATGAAGAACTTTTTGAAAAGAGATGGGTGGGAATGTATACATGGTTAGAAAATGTATAAATGACTCAAAAATGTATGTATATTTGAGAACTTATGATGTACAAAAAAACCAATAAATAAAACGTTAAAAAAAAATCTGCTTCCATTCCAGAAGGTAGCTAATTTCACCACCATCTTTAAAAAGGGTTCCAGAGGAGATCTGGGAAATTACAGGCCAGTCAGTCTGACGTTGATACTGGGTAAGTAGGTGGAAACTGTTATTAAGGAAAGAATTAGTAGGCAAATTGATGAACAAAAACTATTGAGGCAGACTGAGCATGGGTACTGTAGGGGAAGATCTTGTCTCACTAACCTGTTTGTGCTTTTTAAGGGAGTGAACAAACATATGGACAAGGGGAACCCAATAGATGTTGACTTCCAGAAAGCTTTTGATAAAGTTCCTCATCAAAGGCTCCTAAGTAAGCTCAATAGTCACGAGATAAAAGGACAAGTCCTCTTGTGGATCAAAAACTGGCTAATTAATAGGGAAAAGAGAGTGAATATAAATGGGCAATTTTCTCAGTAGAGGGTAGTAAGCAGTGGGGTACCACAGGGATCAGTACTCGGTCCGATGCTTTTGAATTTGTTTATTAATGATTTGGAGTTGGGAGTAAGCAGTGAAGTGGCTAAATTTGCAGATGACATGAAGTTGTTCAGGGTGGTGAGAACCAGGGAGGATTGTGAGGCACTTCAAAGGATGGGCGAGTGGGCATCAACGTGGCAAATGGGGTTCAGTGTGGCCAAGTGCAAAGTGATGCACGTTGGAGCCAAAAATCCTAAATATAAATACACATTGATGGGGTCCAAACTGGCAGAGACTGACCAAGAGAGAGGTCTTGGAGTTGTAGTAGATAACTCAATGAAAATGTCGAGACTGTGTGCAACTGCAATAAAAAATGGCCAACTCTATGCTGGGGATTATTAGGAAGGGAACTGAAAACAAATCAGCCAGTATCATAATGCCCCTGTATAAATCGATGAAATGACGGCTGAGGGGTGACATGATCGAGGTTTATAAGATTATGCATGGGATAGAGCAGGTTGAGAAAGAAGTACTTTTCTCCATTTCTCACTATACAAGAACTCATGGGCACTCAATGAAATTTCTGAGCAGTTGGGTTAGAACAGATAAAAGGAAGTACTTCTTCACCCAAAGAGTGATTAACAGATGGAATTCACTGCCACAGGAGGTGGTGGCGGCTACAAGGATGGACAGCTTCAAGAGGGAATTAGATAAACATATGGAGCAGAGCTCCATCAGTGGCTATTAGCCACAAGGTATAAATAGGAACTCTCAGTCTGGGGCAAATTATGCACCGTACTGTTGGTGCTGGGGGGGGACAGTGGGAGTGTCCTGGCCCCGCTGCTGGACCTCCTGATGGCACCTGGTATTTTTGGCCACTGTATGGCAGAGTGTTGGGCTGGATGGGCCATTGGCCTGATCCAACATTGGCTTCTCTTATGTTCTTATCACCAATCAGCAGAAAGATCACCTATGTTACTTCTAGGCAGTTTGGTGTAGTGGTTATGTGTGCAGACTCTAATCTAGGAGATCTGGGTTTGATTCCCCACTCCTCCACTTGCACCTGCTGATGTGACCTTGTGTCAGTCACAAGCTCTGGCACAGCTGTTCCTGAAAGAGCAGTTTGTGTCAGAGTTCTCTCAGCCCCACCTACCTCACAGGGTGTCTGTTGTGGGGAGGGGAAGGGAAAGGAGTTTGTAAACCACTCTGAGACTCCAGGTGAAGGGCGGGGTATAAATCCAATCTCTTCTTCTTCTTCTTCTTCTTCTTCTTCTTCTTCTTCTTCTTCTTCTTCTTCTTCTTCTTCTTCTTCTTCTTCTTCTTCTTCTTCTTCTTCTTCTTCTTCTTCCCTTTCCCAACATTGATTTGGAGTTGAGAAACTGGCTGCCTTTCTTTTTTCATGTTACATTTAAGTATAATGTGTGGTTGCAGAAGAACCCTAAGAGAAATGGAGGCAAAATGGTCTAATCTTATTCCTACATGGAGGAGTTGATGCCACTTTTTGAGGTGATGGTGAACAGTGCTAAACAATGCATTCAGTTTCTCAGAGCATGCTTCTCAACAAGTGCCCTACTAGTAGCATATCTATGGTGAGGACACACAAACAGAAAAAGGAAACTGTTGAAGAAGCATGCTTAATTTTGTATTTGTTGTCAAACTAAAGAAAAGGAAACTGCTAGTAGATGTGATAATTTATTATCAAAAGGGTTTTAAAAAATTAGCACATCAATATTTTCCTCCAGGCCTAAAAACAACAAGCTCATTGCAACTCTGCAAGACAGGCACCATTTACAAACACAAATAAACACATGGCCAACATGCAGAAACTTTTCACGTCTGATAGTGTGCATTTAAAGTGATGCAAAGTTTCTTGCCCTTGCTTTCTAATACTTTCAATGAAGTCCTGTCCTTTCACTGGCAGACTTGTCTTGTTTCCATCCTCAAACAGGCTGGAGAGTGTTCCAGGGTATGATGAAGTTAAAGTTCATTTCTGATCTCTTCATTTTATGTGCACCTACTCCAGGATACATCTGCAAAGATGTTGACAGGGACTTGCTACAGTGATTATATTTTGTCTTTACTAAAAAGTCTGTATGTCTCCAGGTACAATTCAAAATGATGTTTTTTGCCTACAAACCCACCGTGGCTTGGGACCAAAGCACCTGATACACCATCTTCTACCATAGGAACTTAACAGTCTGCTTTGGGCATCTGCTGCAGAGCTCATGCTCCAGGTGTCCTTGCCTTCAAATGTCAAGTGAAGAGAAGTGAAGAAAGTGATTTCCAGTGGTTGCGTATTGCAAGAGTAAACCCTCACACCACAATCTTGTCCCTTAGATTCCCAGAAAACACTTTTTGCTGTTTAACTGAGCCTTCTCTTGAATAATCCTTTTCTTCTCTTATTGTTTTTGCTGGGATTCTGGCATTGTCTGATTGTGTGTGGCTGTTTATCTGAGTTCATGACTTGTGTATATAGAGTTGTTACATTAAGTCATGGTGTACACTCAAGTAGAACTTTGGGTGTAGAAATTGAATAATAGCACTAACAATGCTAATGACAATGTCCTTGTCCCAGTTTTGCTAGATGTGTTTTGATGCCTATGTTAATAGTGATTATTAAAAATCGAGGACATTGTCAACAGTTCCTTACCACCCTAAAGATTTCTGGCTGTCTTTGGTTTAAAAAGTTTGCGTTTGGAGGAAAATGATTTTGATCATTTTCATGCAGAGAGTTCATAAAGAAAAGGAGTTGGGAGACTGGAGAAATGAAACTCAAAAGGACAGTTTTTTGCAAACTGATACTTAAGGATGTTCCCAGTGATTGGTCAAGGTCTGGGAAGTAAAACTAGATCTGAGTTCAATGAACAAGAGGAACCAAAGGCAAGTTAGCAAAGGCAAAGTGCTGCAACTAGTACTGGCCAAGGCACAAAAGAAAGATGCTGAGGAGAAAGCTTTGCTAGGAAATTTGGCTGCTGTGAGGACAGGCATATGGTTGAGCTCAAGGAAATTGCATTTTAGAACTTGCCTGGATATGGAACAGCTGAGGTAGGGTCAGTTGGGTGTGTTTTCCCTTGGCTTTTTCTTTTTTTCCCTTTTTTCTATTTTAATTTTTTAATTAAGATCAAGTATAACTTTTCAAAACATACAATACCTGCAAAACATTATGCAGAAGTCTTGAGAATCCGAAATTACAAACCAGTCAGTTAGTCACCAACAAATCATTAAACTACATCACATATAAGATAACATAATAAGACGGTATCAATTTCGTTCACCTATCCCACAGTGCTGTTTGAACCATAAACCCCAATGAATTGAGTCAAGTCTAAAATACCATATTTTCGGGAGTCTGTTGCTCTGAAACACAAGAGGAGTCTCGGCAGCATGGTAGAGGTCAGGGGAAAATCAGAAGTGGAGCCATGTGTGGTAGCTCATCCTAGAGGGAAGCACGTTTTGCTCTGCCATGAAGTCAAGTACAGGATACCAGGTACGTACCAATTTATCATAAGTTTTGCCGGAATTTGTATTGTATGTGTTCCACAATATTAGATATCTTATTCATCACGAACTGATCCCATGTCTTGTTGTACCAGGATGACAGAGACGGAGATTCTGGAGATTTCCAATTTCCTGCTATTGTGAGTCTGGCCACCATGAGAAGAATGGAGGTAAGTACCTTTTTTGAATCATCCCACGATGATGAGCCCCAGTGAGAGTTCCGGTGTGATAGGAAGTGTTTGCTGTGTGATACTGTTTATTTGAGAGATTACCTTCTTCCAGAATTGCTGAATAGTCAGGCATTCCCACCAGCAGTGTAGATATGTTCCAGGAGAACCACAGTTTTTCCAGCACAGAGTTGTACTGAGGGTTCATTTGATTCAGCCTTTTTGGTGTAAGATAGCATCTGTATATGATCTGGAATGAGTTCATCTGAATGTTATGAACTCGTGAAGAGAACGCTGGGGATTTCCAAATGTCAAGCCAGTGTGATTGTTGTAAATCTGTTTGTAGTTCCACTTTCCAAATTTCTTGACAAGGAATGGATCAGGAGCCTTCAGCAGATAATACAATCTTGTAAATCTTTGAGAGCAAGCCCTTCGTGGAGTGGTCATATATAGCCAAGAAAGTCTTGAATTTTGTCTTTGGTCTGGTGAATATATCTGTTTGAACTAGATGACCAGTCATGTTCTTGTTGTAAATATCTGAACCATGGGATAGATGTACCTAGAATTTCCTCCAATCCAATGTTGTCTCTTATTTCCCCATTTTTTACTAGATCTGAGAGACCTGTCAGACCCA
This sequence comes from Gekko japonicus, assembly GCF_001447785.1. Classification (NCBI taxonomy): domain Eukaryota; kingdom Metazoa; phylum Chordata; class Lepidosauria; order Squamata; family Gekkonidae; genus Gekko; species Gekko japonicus. Next base: position 1,768,005 of record NW_015166423.1, read on the forward strand.
CTGCCATCCATTCCCAAAAGGCTTTCGATTCCATTTCAGGTGGGCACCAATGTTCCCTCTAAGCTGTAAAGTCCTGTGAGCAAAAATTCTACTTTGTGAGCTACTGGCATTAAAGTTGTGAGCAGGTGATTTGGCTACTGCATAAATTAGTGTGTTCAAGAGCCCTCCTTCCTGAGCCGAGACAAAAATGTGTGAGCCGGAGGCTAAAAAACTGTGAGGTAGCTCACACTAACTTAGCGTAGAGGGAACACTGGTGGGCACCACGGTTGATTTATAAAAGATGATAATCTAGACATCTTTGGTATTAGCTGAGCTCATTTATGATATCATAATTTTAGAGTTGAGTTTAAAAAATTATTTTGTGCTGAAATTGGGCGTTGAGGTGATGTCATCCGAAAGATGTCTTGCAGTCATACTGGAGAGATGCTTGACTGTTCAATTTGCATCCAGCTTGTGGAAGTCTCCTTCTTTTTTCTTTTTTTCTTCATCATCCGTATTGCCATAGAGAGTGAAGCCGCCTGATAGTAGGCATTCAAGAGTGGTAAATCTAAACCTCCCAGCGATGATGGTCTACGAAGAACTCGGCAATTTATTCTGGCCTTATTGTATGCCCAGAAAATGTCTGTGAGGGCTTTCTGCTGTTTAGATAAAACTGTCTTCGATATCCAGATTGGGAAAGCCCTGAAGAGAAAAAGAAATAGTGGGAAAATAAAGTTTTTTATTAGGTGCAAGCGATCTGCTAATGTCAGTGTTAATTTATTCCAATCCTTCAATCGAAGTTGGGTGTCCCGGTAAAGATGATCATAATTACAGGACATTAAGTTGTTCAAGTCCAAAGGAATTTGAACTCCCAGGTGTCTCCAGGAGTGTTCTGTCCAGCAGAAAGGGAAATTTGATTTTATCAGTTGTCGAACCTTTGCGCTTAATGCTATAGGATACAGCTCTGATTTCAGAGAATTAAGTTTGAGGCCAGAAATCTTCCCAAATTTTGATAAAGATTCCAAGATCGCTGGTAAGGAATTCACAGGATCTGAGACATAGAGTGTTAAGTCATCTGCGTATAAGTTTATTTTATGTTCCTGTTTTCCATTTATGATTCCAGAAAAGTTCTTGTTCCTTCTGAGGACTTCAGCTAACAGTTCCATGGCAAGCACAAAAAGTAGAGGTGAGAGTGGGCACCCTTGCCTAGTACCTCGAGATGGATAGAAATACTCTGAGTTGCACCTGTTGACTCTAGATCTAGGTTGTGCATATATTGCCTGTAATGCCCTTAGGAAGTTCTTGCAAAAACCCATTTTATTCAGTAAACAGATTAAATATCTTGTTTCCAGCGAGTCAAATGCCTTCTCAAAATCGAGGGCCAGCACAAGAGATTCTTGAGATTTTTTTTGCCATGCTTTATGATGTTGAGGGTGTGATGGATGTTATCCGTCAGTTGTCTTTCGGATATGAAACCTGTTTGATCCTCTGCCACGTAATTTGGGATTATATTCTTTAGCCTGTTAGTCAATAGAGTCGTGAACATGTTGGAATCATTATTCAGAAGAGCAATCGGCCGATATGCTTTCAGATTTGTAGCATTTTTGGGATCTTTGGGAATGACGACAATATTAGATTCTGTCCATAAAGAAGGGAGTTCCTAAATTGAAAGAACATTATTGCAGACCCTTAACAGATGATCTATTAATGAGGATTGAAAAGTTCTGTAGAATTCCGAGGGATCCTTGGCTTTTTCTTACTCCAGATATTCTTATGGTTTTGGGGTAAGCTGCTTAGGGGTTTGAGGGGATATACATTATTGGTGCTTTAAAATGTTTGGAGTAAAAACTTGACTTTGTTGTGAATGCTCCTTGGTTTCCAAGGCTTTGTTTTCCACTAGGGTTGCCAACTCTGGGTTAGGAAATTCCCATAGATTTGGGGATGGTGCATGTGGAGGGCAAGGTTTAGGGAGGGGAGGGACCTCAGTGGGGTACACTGTCATAGAGTCCACCCTTCAAAGCAGCTATTTGCTCTTAGAAAATGATTTATGTAGTCTGTAGATCACTTGTCATACTGGGAGATTTTGTTTTTATTTGTCTCCCTTTCCTTGCATGGGCTGTGTTTCCAGGCCCCGCAGCAGGTGCTCTCTGCCACCTCTCAGCTGGCTGGCTGGGGAGGGGGGGATGGTACCAAAATTGGGGGGGGGATTAGCAGCATCCCAACGCACTGATGTCACTCTCTGTATGCCCGGAGGTGACATCAGTGTGTTGCTCGGGAATGTGGGGGGTCATTCTGATATTTGGGCAAGTCTTTGGTTAAACCATAGAGTTTTGCCCAAATGCCAGATCATTGCCAGTGTGCATGGGAAGTGACATCAGCACATAGCTGCAATATCAGCATATCACCAGTGAAGGCCTCCCATGCCACCTGGTAAGTTACCCCCATGCCCCCACCTTTTGCCAGGGGGACCTGGCAGCCCTATCTACTACTCAGACCGTAAGACAAGGCTTCAACCAGCACTTAACTTCTATGACACTGTATTGACTTATTTCAAGCCAGGTAGTTATTCCATCCAGCTTGGAGCTATCTATTTCTCTTCAGTGCAGCAAACTCATTTATATGCTCAGGCCCTCAGTAGCCATCACTATTGCTAAAGAATATAGAAAAGAACAGTGAGCAGCAGGAGCTTAGAAAACTCCAACATTGATTTGCCAGCAGTTTATACACTTGATAATTGGCTTAATTCTGTGACTAAGAGGTGGAGAAAAGAGCTCTATTGGGCCGTATTACAATGGAAGCTGATCGTGCTGGACTGTGCTGAGATGGGAAAGAGGACAGAAACCTTTTGAACAGCCATGATGGAGTCATGCATCATCGAAAGGTCAGAAGCTGGTCGCAGTTGGCAGTAGGGTTACGTGGTCCAAACTGGCTGGTGTTTGAGCATCCAACTTGCTGCATACAAAGGATGTGCTATAATTATGGTTGCCAACTCCAAGTTGGAAAATTCATAGAGATTTGATGGTGGAATCTGGAGTGGGTGGAGTTTGGTGAGAGGAGGGAACTCAAAGGGGATGTAATTCCATAGAATTCCCCCTGCAAAGCTATCATTTTCTCCAGGGGAACAGATCTCTGTAGTCTGAAGATCAGTTGTAATTCCAGAAGAACTTCAAGCCACACTTATAGGCTGGAAATCCCAGCTGTAGCCCTGTTTTAGCACATCATCCTTTTGTGGTGCTGGAGGCCGGATTATGCTGTCCACTCTTGACTTTGGGCACAGCAATGGACATTCTGCCGTCTGCTAAGATTATTGCAGATGATTGTGGAATATGGTCGGGGGGGGGGGGTTGACACCAGCTGCTGGGATAATCAAAGGCCAGCATTATTTGTTTTACAGCATGATGATGATCTGCAATATGCAAGGGTAAAAATTCACACCATAAACAATTACAGTGAGGATGCAACTGACAGGATGCAGGAGAGCCAGGCCTCCTCTGTCAGTGCTTACCTGTTTTCTGGGTGAGGCCACCCTTGTTCAAAAGCCTGATATTATCAACGCCATCAGGTGATAGCACTTATCAAGGGGTTCCTGTCCCAGTTTGATAAAGGGTGAATAGCCCCAGATTTCTGGTCTGAGGAACTGCGTCTTCACTGTACTGACTAATGCCTCAGAATGCTCACCTAAGCTTTCTGTTTATTATTTACTTACTTACTTCATTTATACTCCACCTTTGCCCCCCTGCCCTCCTCTCTCCACCTTGGTTGAGGGGTAGGTTGGAACAGCCCTTCCCAAGTATTTTGTGTCCATCCCTGTTTTTACTTGCTCCCGGTCTGCAGAAAGATGTTCATGGTACAGCATATTGTAGAAACTATTTACTTATGGCTCACACAGTGTTGTTCTGGTTTAGACAACTTATTAGATTTCATTGGACAGAACTGGGCTTTAAAATTGACACCCTATCAATGTAAATTGCATAAATTCACACCTTGACTGGTGCAGTCTGTCTAGAAAGCAGCGCTTTTATGCATGTTACAGAAGTCACAGGCAATGATTTTCCAGGTTGCCGCAAACACAGATGCGTGCACAGCAGCCACAATGAAGTGTTCACACAATTGGTTGAGCAGTGAATTTCCACCCCATGCCAGCCATCGTTAAGCTTCCCCTCCCTGTGCCTTTTCAGGCAATCTGGGCAAGAACTACCTGCACCTTTCATCTGAAGTAACATCTCTGCAACAAAAAGTGCAAGAGACATTCTTTGAAAAAATGGAACTTGGGGAAATCAGAGGAACCATGAGCTCATAGTGCAGGCTCGCCCAGTCTGGATAGCCCAGGCTAGCCCAATCTCGTCAGATCTTGGAGGGGGAGGGTTGACCCTAGCTACTGTTTGGATGGGAGACCTCGAAGGAATACCAGGGTTGTGACATGGAGGGAGGCAATGGCAAGCCACCTCTGAACCTCTCTTGCCTTGAAAACCCTACAAGGTCACCATAAGTCAGCTGTGGCTTGACAGAAAAAAATGAGATCATGGTTGGAAGTTTTGACCAGGGCTCCACATAGGAGTCCATCATGGCAAGTGTTGTATTCGCAATGCAATCCTAAACAGAGTTAACTCTTATAAATTCACCAAAATCTGTAGACTTAGAAGGGGTAATTCTGTTTAGGATTATACTGCACGTCATTTGAAAAAACAACAACAGCAAGTTGGTGGAACCCATAGACCCGCTCACACATACTACAGTGCAGGGCAGAGCATCAAATGCCCTCCTGAATTCAAATTTTTTGCTCATGTAAAATGGTTCCATACATATAATCTATCCATAGCACCTGGGGAGAGATGTGCAATGTTTCACATTACATGCTCTACCAGCAAACATACTATCAATGCCATCAGGTGGTGGTGGGGTTTCCTCTCCCACCTCCAACAGGTAGGCAGTCCTTTTAGAAATGGCCATGCCAATCCATTTCTGGATAGAAGGAACTCTGGATCAGGGCCAATACATAGAGGCAGATGATATTTTCTGCTGTATGTGCTAATTTTATACTGTCAGTTTTATGATAGCTATTGGGGGGGGGATTGTTTGGGGTGGGTACAGTTTCTTTCCTAAGAGTGATCACCTTCAGTATCAGAAACAAAGCAGAAAATTGAGCAGAAAACCCAGCTTTTTTATTGCCCAAAGGCATTATTCATTTCCCTGACACATTATGTTTTTAATTAAAATTGCACATGAATTAATTAAAATGTTCATTCAGACACTTTTTTTCCTTGTGGATGCTTTGTAACTCTCCCAGTATTTGAGTAAAATGCAACAGTTCAACAAACGGCTGCCTTTATCAGCCTCGACTCTAGCTGACAGACTGTCATGTTCCCTCCACCTTTATCTCTCAGATGTTCTAATTTTTTTAAATACATCCCTCAATGTAATTTTTATTCTTCTGCCACCAGCACCCTCCACTGGTTATTCAGGCTAAGGTTTATTAAGTAGATGTTGTCAGGAATAGACAGGGATGGTTTCACAAAAGGAGATGCAAATAGGCCATCTTGGGGGGGGGGGGTGCTCCATATCTGGAAGTCCTAGAAAGGTATTTTGCTGAACACCAGACAGTGCAGGCTATAACTTGATTGGATGCTACTAAGCTGAAGAAAGCATTACTATCACCATGGTGGATTACAGGAGAGGGAAATCATTGCATCATCTTGATATTATCACTGAACTCATAAAACATTATTCACCCCTTTCTCCCCTCTAGGGATCCAAAGGATTTACATCATTAGGAAGAACTTCCTGACAAAGCGGTTCCTCAGTGGAACAGGCTTCCTCAGGAGGTGGTGGGCTCTCCTTCTTTGGAGGTTTTCAAACAGAGGCCAGATGGCCATCTGACAGCAATGCTGATTCTGTGACTTAGGCAGATCATGAAAGGGAGGGCAGGAAGGGTTGCATCAGTGCTTAGTTCTTGTGTCCTTTTCTTTGCAACAACAATCCCATTAGGCAGGCTAAGCTGACAGACAGTAAGTGCCCAAGGACACTCAGTAAGCTTCCATGGTAGAATGGGGATTTGAACCTGGGTTTTCAAAATCCCAGTCCCACACTCTAACCACTACTTCACGATGGATCTCTAAGGACTAGCACGCCTTCAAGACCACCTGCTCCCATACAAACCTACCCAATCACTCTGGTCATCTTCAGAGGCCTTAACTCAGCTGCTCCGACCAGCTGAGGCTAGGTGGGGGGGGGGCAACCCAAGAAAAGGCCTTCTCGGCTGTGGCACCAAAACTATGGAACACCCTCCCTAGGGAGATTACTCTGTTGCTCTCTCTCCTTTTTTTCCCCACCAGGTAAAGACTTTTTTATTTGGTTCGGTATTCCCTCATTAACTCCCATTGGCCTTCCCCTTGTTTATTTGTTTATGTGGCTATGTGTTTATATGTTTCATTTAATTTTTTAAAATATTACACACACACACACACATGTAGGGGGCCCATGAGACCCACAGGGAGTAAATCCCATCTCCCCCTACTTTCTTGAAAGGACTGGTACGGCCCCCAGGCTGTCCTGCAGTTGCTTCCAGACCCAGTGGGAGCCCCAGGCTGCTTTGCCGTCACATCCTCTGGGCTCTCCGTCAGCCATTGCTGAGCCCAGCACACCCCACGGGCTTTCCAGCAGCTGCCACCCTGCATGGCGTGGCCCCTGGGCTGTTTCACTGCTCCTGCAGTCCCTGAGCTCTCCAGCAGTTGCCAGTGGGCCTGGAAGAGCCCCCAGGCTTTCTGGCAGCTGCCATCCAGGCTGGTGCAGTCCCCCGAACTACTTCACTAACACCATGGCATGGCCCCTGGGTTGCTTCACCACTGCTGCCCCCCCCCCCGGATCTCCAGCAATCACTGCCTGGTCTGCCATGGCCTCCAGGCTGCTTAGCCACCACCACCTGCCACAGCTCTTAGGCTCCACCATGCTCAGGTAGGAAAATTTTGCATTTCAGGGGATTTAACACACATAGCATGTATTTTTTTAACATTTTAGATTTTTCTGTAAACCTGAGGAGTCCCCCAGGTTTGCTGGAAAAAAATCTGTTTAGAGTTTGTGTGGACCCAATCCACAGATTTAGGTATCCACAGATGGGTGTCACACATCACTAATAGTATATAGATGTATATTTGTCTGTATTTTAACATTGTTTTAATTGTTCACCTCCTTGGGGACCCTACATTCTCTAGAAAGGCATTACACAATTATTTTAAATAAACAAATAATACATTTAGGATATTTGTTAAGATTATGAACTGTAAATATAGAAATCCCCAGTAAAAAAAGTACCTCCTCAGAAAAGTCACTTCCAAGACTTTGGCCTTCTGCTTTCTGTTCAGCTGCAGCCCTCTACCTATTCTGGGGGGATAACCCATCATGCAAGGATTGCCAAAATATAGTAGCTGAGATTATTTGAACACCCTAAGAGGCTAAATATTTTAATATTTCAATAGCCATACAGTAGACAACTGCATATAGCACATCAATATACTGAGTTTATTTATTAAGAGAACAAAAATTGTAAGAAAGAGGAGAGAGAAAGAGAAGTCTAACTGTCTAGCTAGGAGAGAGTCATTAATGAACAGAAGGTCAGCAGGTGCTTTGAGCCAATCAGGAGACAGGAAGGAACTATTTGAAAATAGTAGGAAATCCCTAATCTCACTATGCTAACTAGCTGTCCCCTCTGCTTCTCTCTGCAGGATGCTCTTGTTATTTTCTTTATCTGTGCACAATAGACCTTGCATATTCCAACACATATAACCTGGTCAACCATTATATTCAACTGTTTGAGGAATTGGGTGCCTCTGTCATATCGATTTTTATTGCATTTAATTTAGTTTATTTGATTTTTAGCCCCCCTTCTCCTGTGAGCAGGCTCAGGGTGGGTAACAGCAATAACAATAAAACAGTTAAAACAATAAATATAAATTAACAATTAAAACAATATCAGATGGCAGCCGAAACAATGACAGCAAAGACAGCCCAAAAGGGTTTTGTATCAGGTGCAACAGTGGATATTAAGATATTACAGAAACCAATCAAGCAGGCTAGGGACAGAAAACACAGAGGGAGGCCAGATTAGATTATTACTGCTGCCTCAACCATAGGACCAGTGGAACAGCTCTGTTTTACAGGCCCTGTGGAATTGGTTTAAGTCCTGCAGGGCCCGGATCTTGCTTGGGAGAGCATTCCACCAGATTGATACTACAGCCAGAAAGGCTCTGGCTCTGGTTGAGTCTAGACAGACATCTTTGGGCCTGAGCATCACCAGTATCTGTTGAGTGCAGAGATCTCTGGGGGATGTACCAAAAGAGATGGTCCCTTAGATATGTTGGTCCCAGACCACATAGGGCTTTAAAGGTCAAATCAAATACCTTAAACTTGATCCGGTACTCCACCTGGAGCCAGTGCAGCCGGCAGAGCACTGGTGTAATATGGGCTCTTAATGATGTTCCAGTGAGGATATGAGCAGCTGCATTCTGAACTAGCTGCAGTTTCCAGATCAGTTTCAAGGGTAGCCCTGTGTAGAGTGAGTTACAGTAATCTAGCCGGGAGGTGACCATTGCATGGATCACTGTAGCTAAGTCTGGGGGAGAGAGGAAGGGAACCAGTTGCCTGACCTGGCTTGGTGATAAAATGCCAGCCAGGCAACATTTGTGATTTGGGCCTCCATAGAAAGGGAGACATCCAAAATCATGCCCAAACTCTTCACTGTTGGTGTTGGTGTCAGTAACACATTATCAGGAGCTGGGAGTTGGATCCCTAACCCCACATTCCCCTGGCTCATGTACAAGACCTCCATCTTCAGTGGATTCAATTTCAGTCAACTATGCTTAAACCAACCAACCACAGCCTCCAGACACCTGGCTAAAACATCTGGGGAGGAATCTGGCCATCCATCCATCAACAGATATAGCTGGGTGTCATCAGCATACTAGTGACAACCCAGCCTCCGGACACCTGGCTAAAACATCTGGGGAGGAATCTGGCCATCCATCCATCAACAGATATAGCTGGGTGTCATCAGCGTACTGGTGACAACACCAGCCCAAAACACCGGACCAACAGGGTGAGGGGGCACATATAGATGTTGAATAGCATTGGAAAGAGGATTGCCCCCCCCGAGGGAACCACATACCAAAGGGTATCATAATGAAACCTCCCCGAGAGCCACCCTCTGTCCTGAGCCATGGAGAAATGAGATGAACCACTCCAAGGCTGTCCCATGTATCCTCACATCAGCAAGGTGGTGGGTCATCAGATTGTAGTTAACCATGTCAAATGTTGCCATCATATCAAGTAATAACAGCAGCGCTGACCAGCCTCAATCCAGGTGTCTATGGAGGTTATTTGTGAGAGCGACCAATGCCATCTCTGTCCCATAGCCAGCGTGGAATCCAGATTGGAATGGGTCCAGGACAGAGGAATCTTCCAGGAAAGCCTGGAGCTGCTCCACCACTGTTCTTTCAACTACCTTACCCAGAAATGAAAGATTTGAGACTGGGTGGTAGTTGGCTGGATCAGTGGGATCCAGAGGAGGTTTCTTTAAAAACAGATTCACCACTACTTCCTTTAAAGTCCCTGGGAAAGTCCCAGAGCTCAGGGACAAATGTATAATATCAACCATCGGGGCCCGTATACCATCACTGCTGGCTTTCACCAACCATGATGGGCATGGGTCCAGGAGGCAAGTGGTGGACTTCACAGCACACAGGATCCTGTTAACTCTGTCCCAGGAGAGCTGACTGAATTGGTTCATTTTTGGACCAGAAGACAGCCAAGGGGCCTCCAGTTCACATACTGTATCAACAGTGGCAGGCAGATCCTGGCAGAGTGACAAGATTTTATCTGTAAAATAGCTCATGAAAGCCCCACAGCTAATTGTTGAATTAGAAACTTTTTGGGTTCCCTGTGGCAGGGAAGTTAATATCCTAATTGTTCTAAATAATTGAGCTGGGTGAGAACTAGCAGGTGCAATGGCAACCACATAGAATTCTTTCTTTGTGGCTTTCACTGTCATCTCATAGGCTTTCATAAACATCCTATAAGATGTTCTTGCAACTTCGTCATGAGTCTGCCACTATGCTCACTCTATCCCTCTTAGTTCCCATTTCATTCTGCATAGTTCCAAGGTGTACCAAGGTGCTAGTTTGGAATGGGGATGAAGAAGGCATTGGAGACTTCTGGTTTATGGCGACTCACTAGCGGACACGTCCCTGGTAGCTTCCTGGGAGGCAATCCACACACCAGCGGCTGGGGGGGCAATTGTCTGCCACCACCCATGGAGCCTTTGTGATAGGCTCCTAGCCATGGGGCTCTTGAAGGGTGGCCTCTTTGCCAGCATGATGCTGGGGAATTGAGGCGCTCTTCTGCCCCGACGGTCTGGCCGTTGTGTGTCCATAATGGAACTCGAACCATTGGAGACTGGGCGTTTACCTTTGGCGAGGTCTCCAGACCAACAATGAACAGTGAGTCAAGTTAAACAAAAACACTGGGATTATAAAAGAAAGCTCCCCCAGGAACGACGAGACTAGCGAGCAGGGGGGGGCCCTCTCCCTTACACATGAGCAAAGTAGCGATTTTTAAAGGGGGAGCTGAAGTATAAGCGTAGAAATCTGTTTTGAGAAACACACCAGAGCGCGTAGGGGCGAATTGCAGAGATTTAGCAAGTTCTTTTTAAAAGTAAACAATCCGCTAACATGGCGGGAGGGGAAACTGAGAAAGAAAGGCAAATGAAACTAAAACCACCTGAAAGTATGAGCCCACGACCGGAAAATACCACCAAGTTTTCTAAACTGTTAGCAGACTCTTTGCACCCTCTACTGGACCAGATGACGAATATCAACCAACAGCTGATAGCATTAAATCAGAACTTTGCAGCTCAGCAGCTCCAATTGAATGAAACTAAAAAATTGTCAGAGCAAACAGCTGAGAAGGTGAAAGAAATGGATACCAAATCAAAAAAGGTTAAAAAAAGGGTGCAGTCGTTGGAAAAGAAGCAAGTTTCTTCCAAATCTCAGCTATTGCAGATACAAATGGAGAAAGCCAACTTTGTTCTTCAATTCCAAGGAATCCCTGAAGCTAAAGATGAGAATCTAAAACAAATGTTGAATGAGGCGTTGGCTCCAATTGCAGATTTAAAAGCGGAATATCTTATAAGCGAAATGGATGTGGTTTACAGAGCCTATCCTGTATACATCAAAAAGAATAATCTGCCTGGAGAGATAGTGGTAAGATTATCGAAGAGACATGTGAGGGACCAAATTTTGAAAGCAACATCAGGAGTACCCTTGAAAATTGGAGGCAACACCATCAGGATTTTGAAAGATATCCCATTCGAAATAAGGAAGAAGAGGAAGAAATATAAAGACTTGATTATGTTCTTACAAACAAACAGCATCCCTTATAGATGGCTGGTTCCCAAAGTTGTCCTTTTCAAACTCAAGGATTAAAAAGAAAAGATTGACTCTATCTTCAAAGCGCGGGAGTTTCTGAGACTGCAACTGGGAGAGTCTGGTGAGGATGGCAAAGAAGATGGAGACAGCAAACCTAGCGATACAGCTGCTTCTTCCAGTTCTACTTCCGATGAGGACTCTACTTCTGAGAAGAGGGCAGCGCCCCCCAAACACGATTACCAATTGAGGATTAGAAAGGAAAAAACAAAATGAAGGCTAAAGAACTCTGAATTGTGCCTCATAAGCATTTATTAAATGTTGATGCTCTTGTGGTTATCTCTAAACAGTGAAATTATGAACTATAAAGATAAATAATATAGCTTAAATGACCATGTTCAATGTAATGATAGCATTTTAGAGTAAAACTAATACAAGCTGTTGTAATAATCTCCTATACTTGGGTTTTTAGTGGTTTACTTTCCTTTCTCTCTTAGTTGTAATTTCCCCCTCCCTTTTTTCATTGTAGTTTGTAGAAAAATGCAATAAAAAAATCCCCTTCGGGGGGCAAAAAAAAAAAGAAGGCATTGGGGAGCGATTTCATCAATGGCTTCAGAGAAATGGCTATGCCAGTCCTCTACCAGTACATCCAATGAGTCACTAGGGGGGGTTGGATCCTGCAGAGCATTCTGGAAGTCAATCGGATCCATCAGTCTCTGCGGACAAGCATAAATCAGCTCATTGCCTAAATGGGGAGGGGCCGGGACACTCAGACGAGACATCAGAACAAAGTGGACTGACCATGGCACTGCATTGATGGCATCCAGATCCACATCTATCCCCAACCCCCAAATCTAGCACGTGGCCTGCCTGATATGTGGGACATGATACAATCTGAGAGAGCCCCAGTGCTGCTGTGAAAGACACTAGGTCCATAGCCTGTGAGGAGAAGAGTGTCAGGAGGGGAGTAGGCTTCAGCCCCTCCTGCTCTCTCATACCCCGTGCCAAAAGGAAGAGGACTAAGGCCATTGCAACCATGGAGGAGCAAGAGCACGAACCACAGCCAAAGGTGTTCATCCAGAGGGTCGGGCCCAGGGCCTAAACCCGGGACAGGATCTCCAGGGGTTCCCACATTCCAGAGGCAGCCCAAAGCGAAATCCCTCGGAGGGTTCCCCAGTGGCTCTGGGCTCCCCCCCCCCGACTGGCCTGCGGAACTCTGACAGCCAAAGGGGGCCATGGAGGCGGACCCGGGAGACACCCCCAATGATGATGGCTGGATCAAGAAGAGGCTGGCTGGGAGCGCACGGATGGGAATGGGGAATGGGCCAAACCCATGGCCACCCTGCTGTGAAGTGGGGAGGGTGGGGTGGAAACCGGGAGGGAGAGAGTGTCCAAAAAGGGTAGAGAACACCGACTGAGGAGGATGACACCTGACGCTTATGCAGAATGAGAGGCAGCATGGGCAAAGAGGGGTGGAGAGCCTTTCCAGGCAAGGGAGAAAGATGGGAGGACCCGCGGGTCTGCAACCCCAATATCCACCCATGGGCTCAGAAATAAGCACAAGGTAGAGAGCAGGATGGTGATGCAAACAGTCCCTGCCCCAGGTGTTTGAGGTCAAGCAATGACTCCTCTAACCAATCTCCTACCCTGGAACCAACCTGTCATCCCTCTTCCCCTTGGAACACCGGCAAGCGTGACAAAGAGATTAATTTTTTTGCCCAAATAACAGTATTTTCCTGTGTTCTTTTGAGGATGCATCGAAACATGTGTGGATATTGCTGCTGAGATTAAGACAATACACAATGTAAGCATTTTTAAAAACACAACAGCCCCTTCTCCACAAAATTGTGTTGGAGGTGGTTATTTATTTATAAAATATATATCCTACCTTTCTGCCCAGTCAGGGTCACCAAGGTGGCTAACAATTAGAAGCAAAACATTGTAAAACATATCATAAAAACAATTAAACTACAAAGTAAAATACATATATAAAAACATAAAACCAGCAATTAAAAGGCAGGAAAGAGGGGTCACTCACTGGGGGAATGCCAGATGAAACAAAAAAAATTCACCCACTGGCACAAGACAGTGCCACCTTGACTGAGAAAGCCTCTCTTGGCTTGCCACTCATCTAACAGCAGAAGACAAGGGCACCCTCAGAAGATTATCGTAGCTGTCAGGTAGGTGTGTATGGGCATAGGCGTTCCTTAAGTTATGGTGGTCCTAAACCATATAGGACTTTAAAGGTCAGCACCATTACCCTGAATTGGGCCTGGAAACAAATTGCAAGCCAGTGAAGATGGACCAAGACTGGTCTGATATATTGCACCTACAACCCACTCCATTCAGCAACTGCTTCAGCCTTCTATACCAACAGTGCTGTTTCTGATTGTCACACACTGTGAGCTAAGGACAGACTACCTCAGAGTTTTTAGCTTCCTGGCTTCTGTCAGGTGGTTTTTTGGGGGGGTAACCTTAATATTTCCTCAAATGAGATCTTTCTTCTGTACTCTCTGACACCTTGTTGTGTTTTAGTGTAGCTCTAAAAATCAAAGTGTCAAAAAGTCTGAACTAAACATTTACTTGAGATGTCTTAACCTGAAATATGTAAATATCTTTTTCTGTCAGCAGTTTAAGATAATAGTGTTTAATTTCACACACATGAAAAATCACTCAAGGTTTAGTTCCTTTTACTTTCACACAGGAATTATGCTTGGTAGGAAGCGCTTCAGGAATTGTTAGAAATGATGTTAAAACTATGACAAATTGCATATCAGATAGCTACAGTTGGTGGTTAATTTCCACAATGAACTGGCTTCTATCCAACTAGTATTTCCTCTATTGAAAAAGAGAAGGGAAGGTTTCCCCTTGAATGAAAAGCTATGCTTAGCAGGAATATTCACTTAAAGAAGGTTTTGTTTTATTTTCAGGTTGGTTTTTTTCCAAAGAGGGGATGATTTTTAGTATGTCAAAATGTCAGACTCATAGCTAGAGTGGAGCATTTGGGGGTGCCCCCCCAACTTACCTCAAAGGCCCCCTTCAAATGCCCCCCCACTCTGTCCCCAATAAAGAGGCTGCCTCGGCCACGCTCCCTGCCCCCATCCCCTGCCACTCACCCGGCGGTAAATGTTGGCAGCCGAGGCAAGTTGTCACATTGCTCAGGGTAAAGAAAAAGCCCTTTGGAGCATTCAATTTCTAAGAAAGGGGGGGAGAGCTCAGAGAACCAACTGCAGCCACCCTTTGAAAGACAAGCAAACTGCTATTTTAAATCCTTTGTGCTATTTTAAATCCTTCCCATCAGCTCTAAATCTTTGTTGGTCTTAAAAGTGCCCCTGGCCTGGACTCAAAACTTTGTCACACATACACCCCCCACACTGCGCATTTTGGTACATTCCTCTGCTCCATACAGGAGCTGGGAAGGTCACAACAGCTTCTCCGGTCTTCTAGGTGAGCGTCTGAAACTCTTCCTCCTTCAACTGCCTGGTACTTTGTCAGTGCAGCGAACATGGCGGAATCACTCTGAGGAGACAGGACGGAAGCCTTGAGCCACTGCAGCTGCCTAAGGAACCTCTGGCCATGGAGAGGTCCTGGGGGAAGATCAGCGCCGGCTCAGGCTGTTTTGAAGGGGCACGGGGACGTATGGAGCCAGCCTCATGCCAGGGGGAGGTCATAGCAAGGAATGATCCTGGGAGATCTTTAGCACTGGTTGCCGAATCCCTCTGAAGCAAAAAAAACACAAAACAACACCCCCCCCCCAAGGAAATAAGCACACTTGAAACTTTTCAGCCTCCATTTAGGTGGGGAGGCAGGGGGAGTTACTTAAATTGCCTTTAAATTAGCCAATGCCCCCTGAGAAATTAAAATGCCCCCCAACTTTAAAAAAATCCTGGCTACGGGCCTGCAAAATGTCAAGGTTGTTGCTGGTGGTGGTTTTGTTTATTGTAATTATTTTCAGACACAGTTTTCTGTTTTGGAGATTTCAGCACCCAAAAATCATGCCCTTTAAAAAACCCTGATCAAACTGAAAGAATTTTGGTGCATCCCCCCCCATCCTGAGACAGTACGAAATGGGGAGGGGGAGGGGGAAAGGAAGGGCAGAAGAGACCCCATTGTTTCCTGTGGACAGTAGATGTAGCCGCCAAGTGCCCTCAGCTGTTCAGCAGCACATGGGCCCTTTAAACTTTAAAAGGCCATTATTTCCACTGATGTAGACCTGGCCTCCTGCGTTTGAGGCCAAGTCCTCCTGTACAAAATAGAAGCCCTTTAAAATTTAAAGAGTCCATGTCCCGTGGAAGAGCTGAGAGCCCAGCATGCTTCGTTTCCATTCCCCCCTCCCTTCTTTGTCTTCCATGGATGCAATGGGTTGTAGCAGGGAGAAGAATTAGGTGAGATTGAATGCAACTTTGGTTTGATCCAGCCCAACATGTGCTCTGGACTGGAAGCTCTTTTCCATAATCCCAAATGTGCAGGATCTGATTGTGAACACTTTGCAGCTAACTACAATTTACACTGGAACGTCTTTTTAAAAAGCAAAGGCAATTTGAAGAGGGAGAGTTTGGAACAGAGAAGCAACACAGGGGAGGGTGATTACTGCTTTACCCATCTCTGCTCCACTTCAAATCACACCCTCAGCTGCTTTTCCCATTAGCAGAAAGGGCCCGGGTAGGCGAGGCCCACCATTTGCGGGGCCGGGCGGGGGATGGAGGAGGCTGGCCAGTCGCCGGGTCAGGGGTGGGTGGGGCCAGGCGAGTGGCGGGAAGGTAGGCACCTCCCCTCCCTACCTGGGCCAATTGCTGGGCAGCGGGGTGTCTGGAGGGAGAGGCCTGGGGTATACGTGACCCAGGCCACTCGCCTTCCTCACCCCATTCCATCTGCGATGGGAGCTGCTTGCCCCCCCATCCCTCCCTGTTTCTTGGGCCTTAGTAAGGGGAAGGGCACAGCAGAGGGGGTTACTGGTAAAGGGGGTTGTGGGTCATCTTTGGTTGTGTGTTAGTTTCGATATTTAGTTCCAGGGTACACATTTCGTCACAACTCTTGGCGGTGACAGTCTGGGGCTGGATCCGTTTGGCGGAAATGGGCCTGCGTGCCATTTTCCGGAGGTGGGGACCCCTGTAAGGGTCTTGGCGTGAGGGCTGAAGGGAGCAGGCAAGCGCAGAGACTAACAGCGATGGCCCTCACCGCCAGGTGGCAGGGGAGTTCACACAGGGGCAGGCGTCCAGGTGAACCCCAGCAACCTGCCATCTCGCAGTCTCTACCCATGCCAGCTGGCTGGGTAACGGATACCTCGGCTGGCAGAAGGGTCAGCGGACGGGTCGGATCCGGTGGACCCATGCTGTGCCAATGCCTATAACAGCTGCAATCAATAAAGTTGTGGCCAATTTTATCCACCTAATTTCCAAAGAAACTGTGTCTGAGTGGTCATTTTGAACGGGGCAGTGTAAGGCTGGCCAAGCCGCACCATCCCGAATACAACCTGGAACCGCAATAATTCTATGAACACACATTCCCGGTCCAGAAGTCTGCTTCAATTTTATCACTTTTTTCTCTGGTTGGATGTACTGCATATGGTTGACACATTGCAGTCACTGGATGGATCGCATTTTAAATTGCTCCATGTTGTGGCTGACATCATTGAGCAAACTTTTTGTGTGGATCAATATGAAGAAGAAGAAGAAGAGAAGAGATTGGATTTATACCCCGCCCTTCACTACCCAAAGGTGTCTCAGAGCGGCTTACAAACTCCTTTCCCTTCCCTTCCCCACAACAGACACCCTGTGAGGTAGGTGGGGCTGAGAGAGCTCTTGACAGAAACTGTTCTTTTTTTCAAGAACAGCTCTTATCAGAACTATGGCTTGCCCAAGGTCATCCAGCCAGGTGCAAGTGGAGGAGTGGGTAATCAAACCCGGTTCTCCCAGATTAGAGTCCATGCACTTAACCACTACACCAAACTGTAGTAGAGCCAAAGACAAGAGAGTCACCATATCTATGAAGATAACCAGAACACAGGGCCAAGTCAAGTCACCTCCAGTTGGTGCTATAACCTGTAAAACAATACTGGGACACATCCAGATGGAAAGATAGGCTCCAAGGCAGATATAACATAAAGGCTAAGAAATAGTTCATCTCAGCTTCCTTGGCTGAAAGATATTAATGTAGCTAGTACCATTTGTATTGAGGGTGAGAGTGCTAGCAGTTGAATGCATGGGAACCATGGGGAAAGTACCTGCCTTTTTAAACACACTCAATAAATTCCTGGATCAATGCCATGGTGGTCATTCAAATTGAAAGGAAAGGAAAGATGTGGTTGAGCAAGTAGGAGCAGTGTTTTAATATGTCTATCCAAAATGAGGTATACTATGAAGTAGAACCCACTCCACTTCCCTATTTCCTTTCCTTCAGACTTTTACCATCTTCTGACACTAATGAAATGGGAGGTGGGTGGATCAAGAAAGGGCAGTGTAGGTTCTAAGGGAATGAGTTCTGTCTTCCTTGTGCAAGCTATTAATGAAATGATGATTTATGCTTGGAGGAGGAAATGGTGGAAGTAATCTTTAGGGAAGCGGCCCACCATACTGCGGTACCTGTTACACTCTCCCATCAAGACTCATGCTGATGTCGGCTTCCGGTCTGGCTCCCGCGAAAGGCGGACGCATCCTTGGGTTGCTCCCGAGGGGCGTCTCGCCCGCCCGCGGTGGAGGAGGGAATCCGCGCGAGCGGAGACCCGAACGAGCCCCTCAGGATGTGAGGAGCTCGGATCCGGGGCGCTTTAGGGCGCTCGAGGGGGGAGTCTCGCTCTCAGCCGAGAGGTTGGAGACGAGGCGCCCGCCATGCCCTGCCCCTTTGGACCTTGCTGCGTGAGCGATCCCGTTTTACGGGGTTTAGCGGAGCCACCAGACGTCACCGAGTGATAAAGCGATCATCCGAAAAAGTTGAAAAAGAAAAGATCGGCCTAACTGTGAGTTGTCAAAATGCAAAGAAAAAGATCTAAAACCGCTTCCCCCCCACCCAGCGAAAAAGGCGAGGAGGTTAACCCTCTAACTGCATAAGCGAAAAAGAAAAGGAGGGGGGGAATGGACTGAGCGAACAGTGATGTTTTCCCTTGATGTATTTGAAATAAAGCGAGAGAAAGTTTTGTCTCTCTGGAGCACAATTTAAGAACTTTCTAAAAGTAAACAAAAAAGAAAAGATGGCGGAGCTGGGCAAAAACGAGCGGAGAGAAGGGAGGGACTTCCGTCTGGGCGTTTGCTTGTGTGTGAGAGCCGGCTGTTTAGTGTTTTGGACTGTTTATGGTTGTGAATCCGACGGGAGTTTTGTAAAATGGAAAAGTTTGAACTGTGACAGCGAGGAGTGCCTGGCAAGCGCTTATATACGTCCAGTTTCGAGGAGGACCCAATAGAGAGTTTGGGAGCGGAAATAAAAGCGAAATGAAATTAATACCATTCTCAAAGTTGGGGACCTCCAAGGCATGAAAGGAAGAGGATTTATAGTGCATGAACTGAGTATGTTAACAGCAACCCGAAGGAGGATTTAACAAGCCGGAAGTAGAAGACAACAGAGGAAGCCCCTTCACGTCAGCGATAGTAAAAGTGCCCAGCACGCAAAGAAGCGGTTCTGACTGTGTCCAGAAGAGATTTTTCTTTTTTTTATTAACAGAAACTCAAGGGAACTCAAGGGAACATTAACAGAAATTCAAGGGAACATTACTAACATATTAACAGAGAATTATATGTGACTGAACTAAGAAAAGAAGTTTGACAACACACAGAAGAAGCCCAAGAAGATTAATTGGACATTACTAACAGTTTAATTTACCAGTTTATATATCACTCAGCTTTCTCTTTCTCCCGCTGTCTACCCTTCCCTTTTTTTTCTTTTAAGCGAAATACCTCCCCTTTTTAGGGGAGCTAATAAAATCTTTACAAAAAAAAAAAAGACTCATGCTGATGTCTTCCTTCCCTTATTGCCTACTCTAAGGACAGCTTTAGATATTTCTGGAAGCTTCTGAAGTCAAAAGGAAAACTTGTGTTTCACAAGCTTTAGATGCAGACTCACCTTGTGCTCCTATTGCCCTTGCAATGAAGAGTTGCTTGTCTGACTCACAAGTGATTCTGATACCGGTGGTGCTTTCTTCAATGCCAGAAAAAGCTTGGAATACCAAAGAAATTGTGATCAGGACTAGGTGTAAATTCAGTGATAGCTCTGTTTCACTGAGAGAGCCACCAGTAGATGGGGGGGGGGGGGGCTTTTAGTAAAAAAAGAGGGGAGGAGCG
>NW_015166423.1:1788035-1795314 GCF_001447785.1 Gekko japonicus
CTGCTGACGGGGGAGAGGCCCGCGGGGGGGGGGGGAGGGATTATTGCCAGATCCAGGTTGGGAAACTCCCGGAGATTTGGTGATGGAGCCTGGGGCAGACAGAGACCTCAGTGGGGTATGTTGCCATAGAGTCCAGCCTCCAAAGCATCCATTTCCTCCAGGGAAACTGGTCTCTGTAGTCTGGAAAGGAGCTGTAATTCCAGAGGGTCCCCAGGTCCCACCTGGAGGCTGGCATCCCTACTGGGAACCAAAGGTATGTTAACATGCTCTATACATTACATTATCCTCAAACCCTCTCTGGGACCATTATGAGGACTTTTGGTCTGGGAATTGAGTTCTTAGAACTCAGAAGACACATGTGATTAGAAGTCCTTCTGGTGGAGCCAGGGAGGACACAAGGTAATATAATGTATAATTAGGCACCAGGACTTCATTAATTCTTGTAAGATAAGTGAGAACACGAAGAGACAAGTTTTTTTCACAAAAGCAATCATTCTGTGTCCTGCCCCTTGCAAGTAAAACAGCCATCCTCTCAGAACACATTTTGGAAACGTAGGGAACGCAGACAGCTGTAGTGGGATAGCTATGAGTAATTTGGTCCCTCTTCACAGTCTCTCAGCCTTCCCCACTAACTCAACTAAGCCATTTTAGTTTAATTGAAGTCAATTCCACTGAAATCAAAACACTTTGTCTCAAATTGGTTATGGTTTAGATGGATACGTTTGTGAATATATGGAAGAAATATTTCAATGGTGCCAATTCACAATCAGTATAAATAGCTTCTCATATTGACTAAAACTGTGATGTCATTTCAGCCTCTAAATTATTAGAATTTCCATAAAAGAAAAATAAAATGAAAATAGATCTATGAATAAATTGTATCTTTAAAGGAACATTACATTCTGCAATACATCATCTCCATACAGGCCTTAATTGTTAACACTTGCTGGAAATCCCTTTTAAAAGGAAGGGTAATTTCCCTCAGCTACAGTCAGCCCTCAAGGACTTTCAAGTGTGAAATATTTAGGGGATCTGCAGCAAATGGCTAAGTACGGTTGTGAAATCTGAATCACAAGCCCCTTCGACCTAACTGGCCAAAGAACTGCCCAATAGCAAATCAAGGCACTCGTTACTGTGGCAAGGGCTTTGCAAAACTGCCCCAAGGCTGGTTTACACTGCGGTAGTGGATGAGGGTGGCAACACTGCTTGGACAAATTTGTGTGAACCTGGCTGTGTGCATCACGATGATGACAGCATTATTTCAAGCCACTGTGATTGTAGGAGCTGCTTCCAGTTCATTACCTGTACTGCTCAGTTCACACAAATCTTTTTCCACATAGTCACAGACACAGACACAGCAGCAACATTTACCAGGTCCCAGACAGGCACATATTTTTAGCCTCACCAGGTATGGCAAGCAGATAATACTATAGATCGTAAACCTATTATGTGGGTGTTAAGTGTTGTCAAGTCACTTCTAACTTATGGTAGCCCTATGAATTATTGTCCTCCAAAATGTCCCATTGTCAGCACCCTTGCTCGGGTTGTGTAAACAGAGATCTGTGGCTTCCTTGATTGAGTTCAATTCATCCCAAGCTGGGTTTTCATCATTTTCTGCTGCCTTCAGCTTTTCCTAGCATTATTGTCTTTTTCAGTGTCTTCTCATAATGTGACCAAAGTACTATAGTCTCAGTTTAGTCATTTCAGCTTCTAGGGAGAGTTTAGACTTGATTCGATTTAGAACCCACTTATGTGTCTTTTTGGCAGTCCACAGTATCCATAAAACTCTCCTCCGATACCACATTTCAAAGGAATCAACTTTCTTCCTGTCAGCTTTCTTCATTGTCCAACTTTCATATAGATACATAGTAATGGGGAATACTATGACATGACTTAACTTGATCTAGTCACCAGCAACACATCCTTACACCTAAACCTATTACTTCCACCCAAATAGATTTAGGATTGAGGTTGTAAGATTTCAAAATGGAAAGGGTAGATTTGTCATTTTGCAGTTTGCAGAGCTGATCTCTAATTGATAGCTACTCATTTGAAATTTCCACAGTACCCGATCAAGGACAACCCTGTGTAGCTTCCATCTGTCTCACATACACATACATACACACACACACATACATACACGTGCACACTAGGCATAATCTGTTTTGCTCTATTATCATTCTTCTGGGATGCATGAACATTGTATGGCATAAATGTTTTATAGCAATCTTGGATTATGTAAGTGAAAACAGCTTTGCTCCTATTTAAAGTCACTTGCTCTTTTCCATAGGCCTGTGCATTCGCTGTTGGTTTCCATGGTTAAATGTAGCAGATTTACATATTGGCTTGCCAATTGTCTCTCTACAACTGCACTAAGTCAATGACATCATTTATTAGAGAGATAAATGAGAGCAATTAAGCATCATGACTGTAGCTGCTGAAACTTTCTAGAATGAAAGTGTTATTAAAATGACAAAGTGCCCAGCAGAATCCAGCAAAGGCATGTTATTTAATCTCTAGACTAGAGCTGGTCGAGTGACCTCTGGTGGCATTCTTCAATGGTATGTTGTTTTCCTATACAGGTATACAGAACCTTGAGCATGACATGGCAGTTAGAGATGACTGATGAGTCATCTGATTTTAAAAGCTGTATTATTAAAAGTTAGATAGGACTGGTGATAAACATTATTCTACCATTCATATTTTGTTAATGTATGTACTTTACAACTAGTTTGACTACTGATACATGACAGTTTCAGGAAGACGAAGAGTTACATTTTGGCACAGTGTGACCTAGGATTTTCAATGTTTAAAAAAGTTAGCAACTATTTAAAAACCACTGCATCATTCAATACTTTGCTTTTGAAATTGTGTTGCTTCTATTTCTTATCTTTTCAGATCTCACCACGGCAGACAAGTAAAACTTTGAAATTGGAGAGAAGAAAATCAATTATTGCTTAAAGTCAAATCTTTATAAGTATGTTTTGTTTTTTTTTAAATAAGATCAATGTTTTTTAAAAAGTGGATATGCCACTGACAGAAATTCAGAAATTCAATAAATAATAAATAATGGCCACCTTGGGTATAATGGAACCAAATAAAGCCAAATAGTATTCAGGAATCTCTATTCAGCTACTGAATAGATGCTCTAATTTGGTATTCAGCTTAAAAAGTACCCGAAAAATGCCGAGAAGGTATTTATTTGGCTCAAAAAATACCAAATGCACACCGCTAATCCTGATGCATGCCCAATATCACCTAGCTCATTGCCTTCTCCAGCACTGTTGTGCCACCCAAACATATGGCACAGGCAGGAGGTAGATGAGACAGACCCTTTGCATGGGTCAGGCAGCAGTAGAAGTTTTGTTCAATGGGTTTGAGGGGTCTTTGTAAGTTCATCCCTGGGCAATGGGCAGCAGCTCCCCCCACCGCTCCCATGTTTTATGCTCTCCCTTGTTGTTTGCTCATATCTGCACTTCCCCCTTGGAGGTGACTCACTCAGCAGGGATGGAGTCACTGGGCCATCAAGAGGCAGGCCCATGAGGGTTGAAGGGATGGTCCATGCCCTGGTTTTCCAGAAACCAGCTTTGAGGTAGGAGGAGTACAAAGTCTGCACCATCATAGGCACCCTGTCTGGCTCATTGGGTTGCTCCACCGGGGCCCTGGTAGCAAGCACCCCAATCATCCATTCCATTGGGCCAAGCCGGGAAGTGATGGAGGTCAGCGATAGAGTGGTGGACCACAGTGCCCAGGCTGCAGAGCTGGGGGGGCAAGAAAAGTGAGGTGGCTGTGGGCTTGGGTAATGGTTGTGGGGCCATATGGCCATACAGCTGGCCTCACCACTCAGGTGCTGCTCTCTGCTTCTCCCACAGGTTCCTTAACCCTGGCATTCACTAGTAATGTTGTGGACCATCTTCACACCCATACCCCTTCAAGATGATTCATGATGGCCAGGACAGTTGTCTTCTGGATGCTGGGCATCACACAGGACCCAGAGCGAACAGCTGGGGGCAAGCTGATGTAGCAGGTGGACTTGACAACTGTGGTCAGGCTGGAAGAAGAAGAAGAACAGAGGAGGAGGAGGAGATTTATACCCCACATTTCACTTGAAGTCTCAGAGCAGCTTACACTCTCCTTCCATTCCTCTCCCCACAACAGACACCCTGTGAGGTAGGTGGGGCTGATAGAGCTCTCAGAGAATTGCTTTTGAGACAACAGCTCTGAGAGAAGTATGGCTTGCCCAAGGTCATCCAACAGCTGCATGTGGAGAAGTGGCGAATCAAACTCAGTTCTCCCAGATTAGAGTCCGCGCACTTAACCACATCAAACTGCCACCACTGGGGAGCAACAGACACCCATGACTGGGCACACTCTCCTTGTCATCTCTTCGTGGCCCTTTCTTGGTGACTGTAGCCTTGGCACCCTATGGAATGTGGACCTGGTTGGGCTCTCCATCAGTGGGGGATCGCTGGGACCCTTGTCAACTTTGTCAGCTGCCCAGTTACTGTTAGACAAGGTTCTGTTCCTTTAAGGGGATGGGGTGTGCACTACAGATATGGCCTTTCAGTCCATGGCCCCACCCCTTCCCACCCTTTGGCTATGACATGCACAGGGCTGGCTCCCTGGTCCTGCCAACCTGTGATTGGTTCTGTTAGCCCTGTCCATCACAATTCTGCTATCACACCTTGTGACCTGTATGAGATGCTGACATGGTTGTAGTTTCTGCTGGAACCCTTTTGGGAGCAGTTTGGTGTAGAGCCAGTTTGGTGTAGTGGTTAAGTGTGTGGACACTAATCTGGGAGAACTGGTTTTGATTCCCCACTCCTCCACTTGCAGCTGCTGGATGTCCTTGGGCAAGCCATAGTTCTCTCAGGAGCTGTCCTTGAAAGGGCAGTTCTTGAAAGAGCTCTCTCAGACCCACCTACCTCACAGGGTGTCTGTTGGGGGGAGGGAAAGGGAAAGGAGTTTGTAAGCCGCTCTGAGACTCCGAGTGAAGGGCTTTTGATAATCTCAATTGGGCCTTTATGTTATAAGAACTATTGACTTGGCAATGTGGTGAACATTTTTATACAATGGTGAAAGCAATATATAGGAAACAATTTGCTAAAATTATGGTAAATGGGGATTTTTCACAAACTATTGAAATTGAAAAAGGAACCAGACAAGGATGTCCATTATCCCCACTCTTGTTTATATTTGCCCTTGAAACGCTGAACAACATGGTAAGAAGCAGCATGGCAATCAAAGGATTCAAAATTAAAGGTGAAGAGTATAAATTACAAGCATTTGCAGATGACTTAGTATTTAGTTTGGAGGACCCACAGTCATCTATTGTCCAACTTTTAGATCTGATAAAAGAATATGGACAATTTTCAGGGTTAAAAATTAATTTTAAGAAAACAAAAATATTGACAAAAAGCTGTACTAGAGAGCAGATACAGAACCTACAAGATCATTCTGGCATGGAAGTGCAGAAGAAAATAAAATATTTAGGAAAAACTTTAACAAACAGGTGCAGCTCCTTGTTAAAAGATAAGTATATGAAACTTTTGTTGCTGTTGTTCAGTCGCACAGTCGAGTCCGACTCTTCGCGACCCCATGGACCATCTCCCGCCAGGCCCTCCTGTCTTCCGCAGTCCTCCGAAGTTGGCTCAATTTCATGTTCGTTGCATCGTTGCATCGATGACACTGTCTAACCATCTCATCCTTTGCCGTCCCCGTCTTCTTTGACCTTCAATCTTTCAAACTTTTATCAACCATTAAAAAAGACTTAGAAAACTGGAAACATTTACAATTGTCATTATGGGAAGAATTTATAACGTGAAGATTAATCTGCTACTAAGATTTATATTTTTATTCCAAACAATACCAATTTTAGGAAATCAAAAGTTTTTTAAAGAGACAGATAAACTTGTGAGACAATTTATCTGGCAAGAAAAGAAACCCAGAATTAAACTGAAAGCCTTACAAGACTCAAAGGAAAGAGGTGGCTTTGCATTATCAGATTGGCAGTTATATTATAAAGCTATAACCTTGACATGGATGAAAGAGTGGATTACATTGGATAATTCAAGGCTATTAAAACTAGAAGGTACATGGTATAAAGCTAGGGTGGCACACCTTTGTTTGGTATGGCAAGAGAAAAAAAAAAGAGTGGAAATCATAAATATTTGAAACATATGTTAAGAGCAGCATTATTAAAGACATGGGAAGAGATTCAAAGACATGCTATACCAAAATCCCAAAATAGGTCTCACCGCTAGAGGCCTTCATTTACGAAAGAGTTATTATGGAGATATGAAGATTTGTTAGATAATCAAAATAAATTATTACAGCAAGACAACCTAAAAAGAAGAAATATTAACCTGAACTGGTGGTAAAGAGCACAGTTGGATTCTAGATATGTAAAGGATAAAATCACAGGTTTTTATGATTTACCCATAGAATTGGATAAAATCTTGATGTGCTTAGAAGGGAAATTTATAAAACGATTCTATACTCTGCTATTAGATACAAGAATGCAAGATGAGATAGTTCAAAGGTTAAGTGGGCACAAAATATAGGCCATAATATACAGCTAGACCAATGGTCTAAGATATGGAAAGTAAACATGAAAATCACAAAAGTGATTACCTTTAAAGAAAATATATCTAAAATGTTCTCTACGTGGCACATGACACATGAAAATTTAGCTAAATGGTATCCAAATATGTCAAATTTATGTTGGAAATGTAAACTCTGCACTGGTTCTTTTTATCATATGTGGTGGACATGTAAGGTTGTTTAAAAATATTGGTTTTGGATACACCTGTAAGGTTGTTAAAAAATATTGAATTTGGATACATGAAATACTGCAAAAAATGCTAGACATAAATATACCATTTGTTCCAGAGTTGTTTTTATTAAATACTAGGAAAAAGGCCCGTTGTCGAAATAAATACAACAGTCTCTAGAAAGAGGCTTTGGGCGGGTGCCCCGGCCTTGGACACTCAGTGTCAATTTGCTGTGGCGACCACAGCAGGGTATAATGACACTGAGTCAACCATTTTCTCCAGAGGAACTAATCTCTGCCACCTAAAGAACAGTTGTAATTTTAAGTGACCTCCAGCCCTCTTCCCCAGAAGGGAATGGTTGGTTTGGAGGGTGGAGTCTATGGCTTTGTACCTCTCCGAGGTCCCACGCCTCCTGAAACCTCACGCTCTCCAGGCTCCATCCCTCACATCTCCAGGAATTTCCCACCTGGAGTTGGCAACCCTATCTCCTTCCCAGCCAATCATCA
>NW_015166423.1:1795557-1827086 GCF_001447785.1 Gekko japonicus
AACTCTTTAGAATGTTAGAGGCAAAAGCCAATCAAGTCACATATGCAAACGACCTCTATGTTCCGAGGCAAAGGCCAATGAGGCTGCATATGCAAATAACCTCTGTGTTCTGACTGGCTATGGGGGGGAGAGGAACAGCAAACTGTTTAGAATGTTGGAGGCGAGACTCAAGCAATGCAGCCAGTGGATAGGGACAGATTCTGAGTGACACACCTGGGCGCCAACCAATTCCGGAGCATATGGAATGTTCTAGAGAAGTGCCACCACCATTTGGCTTTTATATATAAGGGAGATGGTGCCACAAAACTATAAAAAAACAGATACATATATAATAATACATGTTGTAACAATAGCTAGGATATTGTATGCTAAATATTGGAAAAAAGAAGAAAGCCCAGCAAAAGAAGAAATGATTTATAAACTTTTAGAAGCAGCAGAAATGGATTTTAACCTTGCAAGTACAAGATAAAAAAGAAGAAACCTTTGAGAAAAACTGGCTGAAGTTATACAAATGGACAGAAAATTTTCTTGGAAGACTGGCATAATAACTCTCAGAAAGAAAATATATAAACTAACTTAGGTGCATAAATATAAAATTCAAGGACATCCTGTGAAACTAAACCAGAGAATAGAATATAAGCTCTAATGTATATTTATTGCTATTTCTTGTTTTATGTTGTTTTTTTCTCTGTGTCTTTGTTTGTATTTTCTATTTCTGATACTAATAAAACTGTTTATAAAAAAAGAGAGAGACCCCGAGTGAAGGGTGGGGTATAAACCCAATCTCCTCCTCCTCCTCCTCCTCCTCTTCTTCTTCTTCTGATCAGCACCTCCATGATTAGACTGGGGCCCAGCCACTGTAGCACAGGTAGCCCTTAGGACTGCACTGTTTATTTATTTATTATTTATTTGATTTGATTTCTTTACCACCCTTCCCTGCTATGGTGCCCTGCAAGACTAAGAACGCTGATGAACAAGTAAATCCTCTGGAACTCAGTGGAAATCTGGTTTACTAACAAGGAAACAACATTAAGATTGTTAATGAAGGATCCTTTGAGTTACATTTGTTCATTGGGAGTCTTATTGCCTGTCTTAAACCCTCCAGATATAGCAAAGTATGTAAACTTATGTAAACTATATTCTAGTGTTTTACATTTTAAAATCAAATACCTCCTTGCTTTCTGATGAAAATACATATGTTGCTTATCACCTTCATGTCACCTCTGTGCATTCTGGTATAATATGGCAGAATGACTGCTACTATTTAATTAAACAGAAATCTGGATTAACTCCAGCTGCAGGCCATGTAATCTGTCATGGTGTGTTTGTGAAAAAAGGGGTGTTCCCCCCCCCCTTGGCCCATATTTCATTTCAGTGTGGAAATCTGTTGTCCCTCAAATTGATCCACCTGCTGCAATATGGTTCCTCTTCTGAATAAAACACCTTCCAAGTGTCTCACCACAAGATCTTCTGAAAATGAATGTAACTCCACAAACAACTTCATTTGATGGTGTGCTAAGTAAAGAACAAACAAAATGCTGTTCGATCAAGTTCAGGGGACAGACTCATTCATATATGAAGATTCTCATACAAAGACTTTTAAGTCCTGTAGCTCAGTGGATAGAGGAATACAAATGAACTGACTGTTCTGCAATGGAAGTAGCTAATTACTCTGCCAGCAATGACCACGTCCTGATCCTAAATCAGGAATTAAAATTTACAGGAATATTCCTAAAGATAATATTGATCAGGGATCAGGATTATGGTGCCCAGGATTATTATAGTCTGGGTTCTGTTTCTGAAAATGCCCTCCCTCTAATTTCTAAAATTGCAATCAAACTACATCAAAATGTACAGCAAGAGATCAACAGAGAACCAGTATAAGAAAGGCCATTAGCGGAACTGAAAATATACAATTTAACGTTATTTATAATTGACATGCTGGTTAATAATCTATAATGTATCTGCAGCCCAAACACTGGTTGTTGCAAATTCTTTGTTAGGAAGTAGCACATGTAAGATCTCCCAATATGTAATAAATATACATAGAAATACTCTGCACAAATGCTTTAGTGAGCTGGTATAAATCTGTGCATGGTTTGACTACTGGCAACTGTTCACCTCTGTCATTTCCTTTTGTGTGCACGTTATTCTAATATCCCATCTCCCCTTTAATATACTTAAAGATTTCATTTTTTAAGAAGATCCACATTTAGTTCCATACCAAACTACATTTGGATCTAGACCCAGAGGTTGTGGACCTCTAGGCTAACGTATAAGCCCGAAACTGAGATGTGAAGACAATCAAATGGTGTTCTGAGAGGAAAGGACAAAAACATATTTTGCTTGATCAGAACAATAGGTACAAACCTTTAATGAAACCATGGTCATGGTAACTGGTTGAGAAAGAAGGACATGTTGTGGTGATCACACTGAACATACAGACAGCTTTAGGAATTGAGGTCAAGGAGGTTTAAATCCTATTTTCTAAAAGTTACAATCAAATAATAAAAAGGGTTGACTGCCACTGGCCCGAGGGATACCTGCCTAGTTGTCCTCTGGGAATGGGTGGGATTTGAAAAGAGGCTGCTCCTCTGGCTCTAATGTGTTCTATCTGAACTATTTTTATTCTTATGAGTCATAGGATTTTAATAGGTGTAACATACAACTGAAGTTCAAGTGGACATCATGTGGGTAATAATGTGATTCTCAATTGTCAACTGACCCAGTCAGAAAAGTCCTCTTTCAAGTTAATGATAAATATCAGAAACAAGTCAAGTTTATCTGTGTCGGGATTGGGGAGGGTCTGGGGTTCAGTGGCAGTGCATCAACTTCGCACGCCAAAAGTCCCAGGTTTCATGGCATTTCAAATGAGAACAATCATGAAATTTGCTAATACGTCTACAACTATCCTAGGTTTTACTTCAAAAGCCCTCTTCCATGTATCAAGTTTCTCCCAGTTTTGACTTTTTCTGGCATTGGAATTTGCAGGATTTACTAAAACTTGAGGCCTCTTCAAAATGGTTGTGCTTTGATTCAGCATCAACCCTAAGACGCATTTGGTTTGGTCAGCACCTGCATGTGAGACCATCATTTATGTACTGGAGAAATAATTGTGCTAAATAAATATTGTGACATCAAAACCTGTACAGAACTACATGGAGCCATACTGCTAGATGGACCCTTTTCATTCTAAGACAAGAGTAAATAAAGCTCTGTGTTATCCAATGGTCAATTTAGAAGAAGAGTTGGATTTATACCCCGCCCTTCACTCAGAGTATCAGAGCAGCTTACATTTTCCTTCCCCTCGTCTCCCCACCAATATTCCCTCTAAGCTGCGGAGTCTTGTGAGCAAAAATTCCACTTTGTGAGCTACTGACATTAAAATTTGTGAGTGAGCCATTTGGCTCCTACATAAATTGGTTTGCTCTGGAGCCCTCCTTCCTGAGCTCAGACAAAAATGTGTGAGCCGGAGGCTAAAAAACTGTGAGCTAGCTCACACTAACTCAGCTTAGGGGGAACACTGCTCCCCACAACAGGCACCCTGTGAGGTGGGTGGAGCTGAGAGAGCGCTGAGAGAACTGCTAGTGAGAGAACAGCTCTGAAAGAACTTGTAACTGACACAAGGTCACCAAGCTGGCTGCATGTAGAGGAGCAGGGAATCAAACCCGCTTCTCCAGATTAGAGTACACCACTCTTAACCACTGCACCAAAAGTTTTACCAGCAAATGGTGTAGTATAATCAGACTAACAAGGCTGGCATCCCTCTGCCTCCATTTTGAATGTCCCTTATGTGGAAATGTGGAACATAAAATGCTTGTGAAGCCTGGGTTGGAATTCTTTCTTTGCAAGAAAGGCTTTGTAGCAGCCATTGTCTGAAATTCCATACACTGCGTGGACTTTATAGGCAGGGTGATTAAATATGCTTGGTTTTGGAAGAGTTGGGGTTTGCCTTCCAAAAAACCCCTGCCAAAACAAACCAGAAATAAAAAGCACTCTGTTCACAGTGGGCCATAGCCAAAGTTGAAATGACCAGTTATCCTCCCTTCGTCATTCCCCTAGCTTTCTGTGTCTTTTCTGTAGGTCAATATGTAGATGAGACCATAGAAGAGTAAGGATCTTTTTTTTAACATACCGAGAAATTTTAGGATAACATGATAGCGTAAAACCTAGCAAACAATGGTTGTTGGCCCAGTGCTAAAACTGTCTGTCCCAGCAACTGGGTACATTGGCTGGGGCATGTGAACTGCTGCTCCAATACAAAACAACAAGCCATGATGTTATTCTGGAATTGCGGGAGCACGGGAAAGAGGTTGCCAATAGATATACCAACACAAATGTATAGTTTCAAGAGATTAAACAATAGATTTCCACAGTAAAACATTACAGGTCATGCATTTGTACTGGGTTTTTTTCCACTAAGGCAAGAGCGGCTCTGTGTTCGATAAAGTCCCATATGGTGAGGAGCTGCTGGAAAGAGCAGGGAGTGGGTACAGGTTAAAAGTTGCAGGTTAAATTTATGATATCTGAAAATACTTAATACTTAATTGGTTAATAGCTTTCTTACATATCCTTGTGCCTGGAATATGCCACCTTCTGACATGTAGCAGAGGTAAAGCACCTGTGTTGAATGTATAAGGTTCAATCCCATGCCATATCAAGTTGTGGCACAGCAGCTCTGGAAACAGCTTCTGTCTGTGTCCCAACTTAGCATCCGACATTGCCATTCAGAGTACTGGTGTCACTTGCATGTGTAAAAGGATTTATCTCGCAGACAGAAGAAATCATATCTCACCTAAAATACCACGGACTCTCATGGAGTCAGTCCCAAGATCCAGTTGTAAGTCATCAAGTTTTGGACCAGTCAGCAACCTATGAATTTCAGCCCAAAGATATTTCAAAGCAGTCTACTGCCAATCTGGTCCTGAAAACCAAGCCTCAAAGGCTAAACACAGCCCAGGAGTTAAGAACAATGTTTACTGTGTGCATACATTTTCTACTGTCCCCAGTAGACAACGAACAAAGAAGCACCTTTGTAAAACAGGTCGAGAGTCTCTTTTCAGAGGAGAACTGAAGGCTGGGAAATGGATAAAAGTGTTCTTGTGCAGAAAAGCTGTAGTTAAAATTGTATCAATATTCCTGTTATAAACTGACAAACACAGAGCTCAGTGAGGTCAAGTTGTACATGCTTGAGCTGACATGCCAATCTGCCAGCAGTCATATGGTTCTCATATGGCGACACTCCGCAGATGCCAGGAAAATGTGAGAAGTTTCTGGCTCATTTCATTTCAGTCTCTTGAATGCCATGTTTTTCCTGTGTAATATACATCTAATATATACACGCCAATCTGCTCTTCTGTAGCACTGTGAAAGATATTTCACATTTTCCCCCCATTATATGCACCTGCATCTTTTATTCCCAGCTTTGAAATGGCAGGAACATAGTAAAAGCATTGAAAATGGTCCTGTGACTATATTCTGGGATGAGATTGATAGGCATCTGAGACATGGACACGTTGTGCCATAGCATTGTGTTTATTTGCAAGAAACCATTTTCCATTGACCACACTATCAAAATGCACAGGAACATCAGCCAAACTAAGAACTTGTTAACATTTGAAGACTCAGCTGATGTGTAGATGCAATACCACTACTGTTCACTTGCATCTTTATATCAACAGTGTCACAGTTCCATTTCACATACTGATGGGATCCAATCATACTGGCTAAATAGACCATAATAATTTGGGAAAGTTGAGATGCACTATTTATAAAAAAAAAAGATTAAAATATGCATTTGCACATTTGATTATCTTTGGAGCTGTTTACAGTCATTCGTGTCAAGTCCTATGCACTTCAAGAAGGATTTCCTTTCCCCTCCTTTCCTTTTAAGTACTAGGGGGAAATGAGAAATAGATAAAGAGAACCAAGGCACACATACATTAAAACAATTTTTAGAATGTGATTTGATTCTGCAAAACAGGCAGAAACTTCAGCCATTGCTGGATGTTTTGTTCCAATGATTATGTTATCATCTCCACTGCATTTTGGATATAACAGAGTGAAAAGCAAAACATGTTAAACCCTGCAGGATTAACAGAGTGTCAAACACTTGAGAGTTTCAACACTGTTGATTTCATTTAAGCATGCTTGTGACTGCCTTTGTCCTCACACTCCGAAAGAAAGAAAGCAAACACCCAGTATATGTTGAGCTAGGGTTTCATAAAGCCGTAAACAGCTGAACTGCAACAAATTCACTCATCCTGATCCTCTTAGTCAGGGGTCCTTCAGAGGCTACCCAGAGTGGATGCACACATTTGCAGACCTGCACCCTGCCTCATAGAACTCAGTTGTTTCTTGGTCCAATGTATGCCCTCCCTGAGGTTCTTGTCACCCATTTAACAACTGCTGGCCATTATTTACATCTCACCATGGGCCAGGACCACTCACAACTGCTAATTTTTCTACTGTAGTGTTGTAACCACCATTTTAATGCATATGACAGTGTCTTAATATTTGAAGTATTTATTGTATTAACAAAATATTGTTTTTATTGTACTGATGAGATGTTGCGGGAAGGGCGGGCTATAAATATGGAGAAATAAATATATATATACAGGGGTCATTTCGTAGAAAAAGAGCTCGGGGAACTCATTAGCATAACTCATTAGCATATGCCACACCCCCTGACATCAGGGGCCGGCGGTGGACCTGCAAGGCCAGCGGGAGTGCGAGGAAGCCCCGCCAAGGCCCTCCCTGGCCCCAGGCAGGCAGGGGTGGGGAGAGGCGGGGAGGAAGCAACTTACCCTCCCTCTTCTCCTGCCTCCTCCTGGCTGAATGAGGGCTGGAAGCGGGGCGGCAGGAAGCAGGGGGCGGGGCTTCGTCATGTGCCCCATGAATACCAAAATGTACCAAGAGATTTCCACATCCCTCAATGTTGGTCACTATGTAGGTTCAATCATCCATGCTCAGTATTGAAAGAGTTTCCTTCCCAGGCCCTGGGCCCGATCAGACCACTGTGTGTACTTCTACCCATCTATAGTTACCACAGGGTGCTTGATGACTGGAATCACCAAACCTACTCTAATCCTGTGAACCCCTTCAGTATGAAGCAGGTGACAAAAAGGACTCTTTCCCCAGGCAATCTGAGAAGAGCCCACAACATTCCTTCTCACCCCCCAAGCAACCAGATGACCAGATAACCACACACTGCCACATGAAAGTGAACAGGGGCAGATTGGCCATTAAGGCCACTGGGGAAGGACCTGAGATCTGATGGCCTGGGGAGCTGCCCTCCCTGGGTCACCCCATTCCTAAGAAAGGGGTAGCCCTTATCCCATGCAAGGAGGGCATGTGCTACCACTGCAAGCTGTCAGTTCTTGCCCTTTACAAGGCAGGGAAGACGGCACCCAGCGGAGCCTGGAGTCCAACCAAGCCAAGGCCAGCCCAGAGAAGAAGGTGCTTGGCTGAGCCTTGTGCAGAAAAGGAGGCCTCTGGCCAAACCACACACAGCACAGGGCTGGCAAGGCAGGCTTATTCTCCTTTCATCTCTTATTTGAGGGGAAAGGATCGGGGCAAGCTGGGGAGGTGGGGTCCCTTTCCAGCTTTGTTTTTTTTCCCCCAGTCTGCCTTTGATAGTAAGGAAAGGTGAGAAAGTATTTCCAGCAGAAGGCTAGCCAAAATGGACATCAGCCCGTCCTATGGTTGAGAAGCCAACATACATCTCAGCCAGACCAACTGCTGGGGCAATCTCCTTTCAAAAGAAAGATGTGTGGAAACTGATGTTTCCCGGCCAATAGGCAGGAACTGTCTTCATATTTTACAGTCTTTACTTGGGTAGTTAGCATGTAAGTTAACATCTAAGGGGAGCATTTTCCTCAGTGCTGTGGACAAGACTGAGAGAGGCAGCAGTGGATGTAGCGGCAAGGTCAGTAGTGGGGAGGACTTTGTATTCATTTTATTTGTTTGTTTGTTTGAAATATATCCCACTATTTCTACATAGTTCAAGGCAGCTTACTACCATTACCGCAGGCCACAGAATACCATTAAACACAAATACATCTTTCCAATCACATAGCTCCACAAGGAAAGGAAAGCCACATCAACAGCAGTGAAACAATACATTACATCTTAATATGATCCCTCAGTTGCTTTTGTTTGGAAGTAAGAAGAGTGAAGAATGCCTGAACTCCCACTCAGCTGCTTGGACTGGGGGGGGGGGATGCCCTGCCCTGCTCCTGTCTGTCAACATCACAGGGCAACTTTTTTACCCCTCCAAGCTACTACAGAGACAGAAAAGAGCAATTGCAGTAAGCTGCTGCAGCCAAGTCAGCAGAAGGTCTGGGAAGAAGATTAGAACAGAACACTTTGGGTTTGGAATGAGGAGGAAGGCACTGTTCTGGAATTATCTGGCCCTCTTTTCCAGGGCATTAATTGCTGAAGAATACTATCTTTGTAGCTTAGACAAAGGTTCTGTCCAAAAACAAAGCTCTTCTGTGGTTGCTGATTGGCTAGCAGCTCACTGCTGACATCAGCAGCCAACAACAAAAGTACTGGCAGCAAGCTGATAACTGAGGATTTATATGAACAAACAGAGCTCTCTAAGTTGTTTGAGTTAAGTTCAGTGGCAACAATGGTTCCCATTATTTGCATTTATTCACATTAAAAAGATTCTATCCCTTGTTTTTCCTGGACTCCAAACAGCTTTACTGTATATTGGTTATGCCAAATATATACTGCCTAAGACACTTCACATAGGAGCTGCGGTGGTTCAAGTGGTTAAGACGCTGAACTGCAGGCTGTGGAAGGTCAGTAGTTCAGCAGTTCGAGACCCAGGGGTGCTGCATGATGGAGTGAGCTCCCGTCTCTAGTTCCAGTTCCTGCCAACCTAGCAGTTCAAAAGCAAGAAATTGCAAGTAGATAAATAGGTACCACTTCGGTGGGAAGAACAGCGTTCTGTGCGCCTTGGTGTTTAGTCATGTCGGCCACATGATCACGGAAACGTCTTTGGACAGTGCTGGCTCTTCGGCTTTGAAACGGAGATGAGCACCGCAACCCTAGAGTCGGATTCGACTGGCTTTTGAGCAAGGGAACCTTTACCTTTGAAGACACTTCACAATTGAGCAGACACATGCCAACCCTTGAGCACCAAGCCAGTGAGATAGTTTACTGGTGGGAACCAATGCTCCCTCTAAGCTGTGGAGTCTTGTGAGCAAAAATTCTGCTTTGTAAGCTACAGGCATTAAAGTTGTGAGTGAGCAATTTGGCTACTGCATACATTAGTTTGCTCTGGAGTCATCCTTCCTGAGCTAAGACAAAAATGTGTGAGCCGGAGGCTAAAAAACTATGAGCTAGCTCATGCTAACTCAACTTAGAGGGAATACTGGTGGAAACAAAAATCAAGAGATGAATGGAAAGTATGCACAACGTGGACAGGGGATGTCTCAGTCAGCAGTGTGCATGGTGCAAGTACATAGCTGCTGACTAGCTAGCAGCCCCTACTGTCATCAGCAGCCCACAAACCACAAACTAGCACTATGCTGGCTGAGACAGTTTTAGCCTCCATTTCTGCTTCCTGGCAGTTACCAGTAGGGCAGGTGTTTGCCTTCTGCTTTAACTGTCCCACCATACTGAAGGTGAGTTCCCTCTAGAGAACTACCTCACCTGTTGCTATGGTGCTTAATTAAAAGGGGACGCTCACTGATTGAGTTAAGCCTGGCTTGACTTGCTAATGGTTTTATATTTTGCAGTCATATCAATGGTCAGATTATGTACACCATTGTTCAAATAATTTAACATGTGTGCTTCTTTAAAAAAGCAAGAGCCATGAGTCAGTTGTGTAGTTTGTAGTGCAGAGGCAACACTACCAGGATACCCACTAACCTCATAATGGAGAAGAAATTGGTCAGTATGCGTGCATGTGTGTGTGTTCAGTAGGTTTTCTCTAAAATAAGGAGAAAAGGTTTGGGGGGAAAGCTGTGTTACAACAAGGCAAACTGACATCGAATGCCATTGGGGTCCTTTTTCATAATATTGTATTAAGCTACAGTACAGATTAGAGAATCTCAAATTGCCTACTCTTAGCATAATTGGATTTTTAAACTGAGTGTAAAATAGTGTACCAACTTCACTTAAAGCTGAGTTATTTATACCTCATTTTTTTACACTGCATAATGACAACTGCATCTACTAATATTTCATACTATCGCAAAGGCTTTTGTTGTCGCTTTTCACAGGTTTTGGCAAAGTTTGTAGCTGCA
Organism: Gekko japonicus; assembly: GCF_001447785.1. Taxonomy (NCBI): domain Eukaryota; kingdom Metazoa; phylum Chordata; class Lepidosauria; order Squamata; family Gekkonidae; genus Gekko; species Gekko japonicus. The sequence goes on from NW_015166423.1 coordinate 1,805,817, forward strand.
AATGGATTTACTGTTAGATGTGTCCTCTATAATATTTATATTCAAACCAGGTGTGACACAAAGCAGTCTATGAAATATGATAACTCAGTGATTTTGTTGGCACAGCTTCTAAATGGCCCGCTATACAAAAGGGAGGAAAGAGCAACATTTCTTGTCACTGAGCACTGCGGACTGAGGCTGCTGCCACACACGCTAAGTAATCCACTTTCAATCCACTTTCAGTGCACTTTCAAAGTGGAGTTTTACTGTGTGAACTGGCAAAATCCACTTTGAAAGTGCACTAAAAGTGGATTGAAAGTGGATTACTTAGCGTGTGTGGCAGCAGCCTGAATTGGTAATGTTCACCCTCGTGTCTTGACATCCTAGGATGAATCCAACCAAGCAGACAAGAGGTTTGGAATGGGACATTAAATGAAAGGCACACTATTATTCAGAACTAGAGAGATGAAGGTGCAACCAAAGTAATGCAGTTTGGAGATGAGCAGTGATATAGCCAGAATTTGGGTACTTCAGGACAATGCAAATTATTCACACACTCCTGGACCCTCCCCACTCACCTTTTGTGCCAATACATGATTTCAAAATTGTGTCCATAGGTCACTGCATACCCAGTCTTCCCTTCATCTTTCCTCAGTTTGCCTTAGGCCCATGCACCCTCTGAAGCCAAGCACCCTAGCAGGGGTCACAATTGGCTTGAAACATTGGTCTTCCTCAATAAAATTCTTGTGGGAGTTCACAACAACATTACAGCATTTAAAAAGTGCAGTTAAAAGGCTGGACCCAACCAGCTTTTTCACTGGAGAATAAAGGAGGGAAGGGTCCACACAAAAGGGTCATGGGGCCTGCGTGGACAAAGGCCACGTGGGATTCAAATTGCAGTAAGAAAGAGAAATGAGCAAGAATGACGCAACCCAACACATTTTAAACAAATATAAACTGAAGATGAAAGCAACAATTGTAATATAATAATGGCTGAAGATTTTAAAAAGAGCACACACACAAGAAAATTCAACCAAATGTCTGGGTACATTTAAAATGTTTTCAGCTGGTGGCTAAAACTTGACGGACTATGCACTTGGCAAAGCTGCCATGGGAGGGTTGTGCCCCAACTGAGGCACCATCACAGGTCCATCTAAACCCAACTAAACTCAAAGAGTAGGGGGGCTCAAATCAGGACCTCTGATGGTGATCTTAACTGATGGACAGCTTAAATAGGAAACCTTTCAAACACCCTGATTCCTGCACAACTAAGGCTTTAACAGTAAGAAATTATTTCAAAACTGGTAGGATGTGTTTTCTGTATTCTATGCCCATTTCTAGTTACAATGCTGCATTTTGAACCACCTGAAGTTATTGAGCTGTCTTCAGAGACAGGCCCATGAAGATTGCATTACAGTAATCTAACCTAATCAGAACATGTATTACCATAGTCAAGTCTCACTTGGCATTGAAAGGCCATAGCTGGGCACCAAACAAAGTAAGCAAAAGCCACAGAAGAGACCTGTGCCTCCATTTGTCAGTGCAGATCTAATAATTACAACTCTTTTCCTTCAAGGTTGACCAATCTTTCATTATTATTTTTTTCAAAAGCCATCTTAGCTGGTACCCATTGTCACATGGTGATGAACGCCATAAATTGATCATGATTTGTACTTCATTTTAAATAGTGAATCTACTTTCACTTCTTAGCTTCCAAAACCCACAATAAGTAAGCCTCAGCAATATGGAAGCCCTTAGCAAACATTAGCCAGTTTGTATCTCCATGGCACAAGTTACCCTGGTGCGTTCTCTTGAATTCCTGTTGCCTCTCTTTGCCATTTCTCTTTTTATTACTTTGATTCTTTGATATTTGTACTAGTTATCAGCACGGTGCTCCAGTGGGCAAGCAAGGGGCCATTTTATAATCATTATCACAAGCAAAGTCAGACCTCCTGCTCTAGTTAGTGAAGAATTAAGTGTAATTTTTTTCTGCATCTAGATTTTATCAGCACATGGGATTTGGGAAGGAGAGGAAGACAAAGGTTGCTTCTGCTTCTGCCTTAATTTTGCCATATTGCCTGGTTCACAGCTCAAACAAACTGAAACAGCCATCTGGTTGATGTGCATAAAAAAAGAGGGCTTTGTCAAACAAAGATGCTACCTTTTTATTACCCCATACCGCACATCTCCTTTCCTCTCTTTTCTGTTCCCTTCTTTTGGCACCTTCGCTGGGAAGTTCTCTTGCAAAAGCCCCATTTAAAATGTCTGGGAACTATAGAGTTCCCTTCAATTCTGGGATTTAAGTGCACAAAATTCCCAGTGAATTTCACCCTTATGCTTCAATATAGCTACAGATAGAAGACTCACTGGAGAAGACCCTGATGCTTGGAAAGATTGAAGGTCAAAGAAGACGGGGACGGCAAAGGATGAGATGGTTAGACAGTGTCATCGATGCAACGAACATGAAGTTGAGCCAACTTCAGAGGACGGCAGAAGACCGGAAGGCCTGGAGAGAGCTCATCCATGGGGTCGCGAAGAGTCGGACTCGACTGTGCGACTGAACAACAACAACAACAACAGAAGACAGACAGTTTCTAGTGCTCACAGAGATGTATCATTTGTTTATATAGTTCTCTACCACCGTCCAAGTCTCCTTTTTTCATTCATTCATCCATCCATCCATTCATCCATCCATCCATTCATTCACATTAGTTATAGTCCACCTTGTTAAGTATGACACTTAACTCGGAGGAACAGTTCAACAAGTGATTTCAGCTTTATTTCAGTGAGAACAGCATAAAGGCTTAGTCTTGTAAGGACTAGACCAGCTAGACAATTCAATAGGCAAAATGGCAACTTATATACAATTCTGGCTGACTGGGTCATTGACTGGGTCATACACCCACAATGCTTACAGTATCCAATCACACTAGGTACATAACAACCAATCATAATCAAGATATAACGTCCAATCAGATTCATTCCCTCCAGAAGGCACACCATTGGTCAGTATCTACATGTTTACAATCCGCATAATGAGCGATGCTAGAATATGATTTTACCATTATGTCTCTCAAGACATAACAACTCCTCCCCCCTTAGATGGCATCACACTGATAGTCTGAGAGATGGGGAGGGGCCCTTCTGGATCTTTGGGACCTGCGAAGTGTGGGGGCTTCGGTAGGAATGGGGACTGACTCAGGGTCGGTGCCTGGCATTGCAGGGCTACCTGGCTCGGTAGGGTCGGAAAGTGCAGGGGTCTGCCCTGGCTCAGGTTCTAAATGAGAACCAGCAGCACTCACCTCATCCAGAGGCAAGTGGGACTGCTCCAGAGGCTCGGAGACCACTCCAGACTCGAACTCACGATTTGCGGGAGCCCATCGTTGTCGGAGTTGGTCGATGTGACGGCGTACCCTGCGGTCATCAGGTAGCCAGACCACATACATCTGTGAGCCCAGTCGGTTGGTGACTTCGGCTGGAAGCCACCTGTGATCTTCAGCGTAGTTTCTGCTGAACACTAAGTCCCCGGGCTGGAACTCTCTTACAGGCTCTGGAGTTTCAGCCTCCTTGGCTGGCATCCAAGTTGGGATGCAGCCAATCAAGCAAGGTTGTTAGCTTGCGTCCCATGAGAACCTCGGCCAGGCTTCTCCCTGTGGCTGAGTTGGGCATGATGTGCTGCCGCAACAGGAACTCAGCCACTCTGTAGTCCCAGTCATCGCCTGGCAGCCTGGCGAGGGACTCTTTTGCCGTCCGCACCATGCGCTCGGCCTGGCCGTTTGAGGCCGGGTGGAACGGTGCTGTTGTAACATGTCGGATGCCGTAGCCCTCTAGGAAGTCTGTGAATTCCCTAGAGGTAAGTTGAGGGCCGTTGTCCGACACCCATGGGTAGCAAACAATTGGCGCAAAGCCTTTATTAAGTTTGCTGACGTGGTCCTCCGCATTGGGACTACCTCAAGCCATTTCGAGTGTGCATCTACCACCACCAATAGCATTTGCCCATGTATTGGGCCTGCAAAATCGACATGTAGCCTTGATCAAGGCTTTTCAGCTCTCTCCATTGCTAAAGGTGGGGCGTGTGTTGGCTCTGGCCGCAACTGTTGGCAGGTATAGCAGCCTCGAACCCTTTCTTCAATGTCCGCATCCAGCCCTGGCCACCATAAGTACCCTCTGGCCAGGGCCTTCATATGGACGATCCCTGGGTGACCTGAGTGCAGGGACTCTAATACCCTCCTTCACAAGCTTGGGGGAATCACCACCCTGTTTCCCCAGAGAATGCACCCCCTGGAAATCGAGAGTTCTGTACGCCGCATGTTATATGCCTTGAACTCTGGTTCAATTACGGCGCTCGGCCATCCCCTCGACACCAGTTCAGTACTCTCGCCAATACAGAGTCCTTCTTTGTCGCGGTAGCAACTTCTCTGGACCACAGCGGGGACTGAGGTAGTTCATCGAGAAGACAAACATCAGCCGTCGGCGCCGGGGCAGGATCAGCAGTCTCTTGGAGGGGGCAACGGCTGAGAGCGTCTGCGTGGCCGATAGCCTTCCCAAGCCTGTGCTCCAAATCATATTCGTATGCCGACAAGCATAGCGTCCAGCGTAGCATACAAGGGTAAATAATGTTCGGGGTCGGCTGGTCGGTGTCAGCTAGCTGCCATTGTCATTCCGGTTCCTGTGTAGTTCCCTTCAGCCCTCCCTCTCTTTCCTTATTTGCTTGAGTATGTTATGTAGTCCGTGGAACTTGCCAAGGTCGTGCAGCTGGGTGTAGGGGGAGAGCTTTGCTTAGAATGTTTTGGATATCTTGCATGTGAACTGAACCTATGTTGACATTTCAGAACGGTTGCGTTCCCATGCATTGGGCGCGAACTGTATGGTCTATTCCCGCCAGCGGGAATTGGACCCATTGGTCCTTCCCTGGTTCAAATGTCTTTATTATGCCTTCCCTGGTTACCTGTAGTTATTCCTAACAATGTCCTGTTCTGGTTACACCAACGCTTTGAAATAAACCTTACTTGCGTTGTTTTATATGCTTAGGATCCAACAGTCAGGCACGAAAATGCCCAAGAGGGGCTTGTGGTCAGTCACGATTAAGAACTTGCGCCCATACACAAAATCGTGAAACTTCTTTACGGCTGCAATTATGGCCAAACCCTCTTTGTCAATCTGGGCGTACTTTTTTTCAGCCCCAGTCAATGACCTAGAATAATAGGCCACGGGCGCCTCAGATCCATCAACCACAATATGGCTTAACACTGCCCCAATACCATAAGGCGATGCATCGTCCGCCAAGACCAACAGTTTACTCTCACCAAAGTGTGTTAGTACTGCATCTGATGTCAGGAGAGCCTTTACATTTTTGAAAGCGGTCTCCTGCCGCGGTCCCCATACCCATTTGGCACCTTTGTTAAGCAGTTGGTGGAGGGGCTGTGCAACAGACGCTTTATGGGGAATAAAGGAGTGATAAAAATTTTATAGCCCTAAGAAGGACTGCAGCTCTTTCCGTGACTGTGGTCTGGGGGCATTGTGTATAGCAGACACTTTCAATTTTGTTGGGTGCACCCCGTGCTCGTCAATTTGGAACCCCAGGAATTCAACACTTGGAACCCCTATATTGCATTTAGACCTTTTAAGTCTCAACCCTGCATTTTTGAAACGTTCCAGAACGGCCCTGACCCGTTCAAGTAGTTCCTTATCGTCTGCCCCAGCAATAAGCACTTCATCGAAATAAGATATTACTCCGTTCAGACCTCGCAGCAACCCCTCCATTAGACCCTGGAAAATTCCCAGCGCAACATTTACACCAAACTGGAGGCGTCTGACTCTGAATGCCCCCCTGTGCGTAACTATTGTCTGCACCTCGGCCATTTTATCGTCCACCAGGAGCTGCAGATACGCTTGCGTGAGGTCTAATTTAGCAAACACTTTCCCCCCACCCAACGATGGCAACACATGAGATATAACAGGTACGGGGTACGAATGCTGCTGCAGCGCTTTGTTAAGTGTACATTTGTAGTCTGCACAAATTCTAATGGAGCCATCTGGCTTGACAGGAGTGACGATGGGCATTTCCCATTTGCTGCTGGGAACTGGCTCCAGAACCTTTTGCTCGATGACCTTGTCTAATTCAGCCTCTATCTTTGGCAGTAACAATAACGGTACCTTCCTGTATTTGAGGCAAATAGGCCTTACCAGGGGGTCTAAATCAAATGAAACCGGGGGACCTGTGTAGGTTCCCAACCCTTTTTCAAAAACCTGAGGAAACTCGTTGTACACACATTGCCATTTATCACTACACACAGTATTCACGCCAGTAACAGAGATTCCCAATGGTTCGAACCAATCTAGCCCCAGTAAACTCACCCTGTCCCCCTCAGCAACAATCAAAGACAGGGATGCACAAAACCCTTTAAATTGAACCTCAGATTCCGCCTCTCCTGCCAGCGGTATCCGGCGCCCTTGGAAATCGGCAAGTCGGCAGTCGGTTGACAGGAGGCGTCTGCGGCTTCTAGCGGAGAACAGGCGATCCAGAGTCTGCGTTGAAATGATGGTCCGGGCTGACCCGGAATCGACTTCGAAATTGCAAGGCACCCCATTCAGGAACAGGGTGACGATGATTTTCTGCCGGCGACCTCCTCCAGTTGTCAGAACTGCCGAGGAGCAGAACTCTCAGCTGGCTGAGGACCTGGAGACTCGTCTGGATCCGGTGGGTTGGTGGGCGGCTGGTCCAGTCGCGTTGACCTTGTCTCGAACCTCATGCGTAGGCTTCCTTGCTGTCAGCGGTGACCTTGCCTTTGCTTTACAAACTCGGGCAATGTGCCCGCGCTTTCCGCAAGCGCGGCAGATAAATTCTTTGGCCCAACAGGTGTCGCGCTCATGCTTCCCGCCACAGCCCAGGCACGGACATTGCTGCGCAGAGTTCGTTGCGGTCCGCTGCTGGTGGCTGGAGGAAGCTTCTCTGACATCATCAACGTCTTCTGGGTGTTCGTCATCAGTTGCTTGATGGTGGACGCATTGCTCTGCCGGACCGGAGCGTTGTCGCACCTCTCTCATTGATCTCTCTGCTGCCTCAGCGGTGATGGCCGCCTCGAATGCATCTTTGAATGGGAGGGCCTTGCGAGCGAACAGATGCTGTTGCAATTGCGCGTCTCTCAGGCTGCACACCACATGGTCACGCAATGCCTTCTCAAGGTTTTCGAAATTGCAGAGCCTTGCCGCCTTCCTAAGTACCGCCACGAACTCAGCCACAGATTCCTGGGGGCCCTGCCGTCGCTCATAGAAGGCCTGCCACGACGCGATTTCAGAAGGTTGTGGTGAAAAATGGGCCTTTAACTTCTCTGTCAACGTCGCATACGGCACAGTCTTGATATCGGCTGGCGTCACCAACGAGCGGGCGATATCAAACACCTATTTGCCACAGGAACACAACAGGGCTGCTCGCTTCTTCGCTGCATCTGTCACTTGGCATTTCTCAAGGAAAAACTCGAACCTTGTTAGGTAGGAGTCCCAATCTTCCGTTAGTGGCTCGAATCGCTTGAACTGCTTGTTGGAGCTCATCCTCGGGGGTCACAGGAGTGCCTTGCTCCGTTGGTGGCTTGCCAGCTGGTTGAACCTCCTCCGTCGTACTGAATAGCGGTGCTGCCTACTCGCTATATCCCATCCTCGTCGCCAGATGTTAAGTATGACACTTAACTCGGAGGAACAGTTCAACAAGTGATTTCAGCTTTATTTCAGTGAGAACAGCATAAAGGCTTAGTCTTGTAAGGACTAGACCAGCTAGACAATTCAATAGGCAAAACGGCAACTTATATACAATTCTGGCTGAAGTAGCCACACCCACAATGCTTACAGTATCCAATCACACTAGGTACATAACAACCAATCATAATCAAGATATAACGTCCAATCAGATTCATTCCCTCCAGAAGGCACACCATTGGTCAGTATCTACATGTTTACAATCCGCATAATGAGCGATGCTAGAATATGATTTTACCATTATGTCTCTCAAGACATAACACACCTTTTTTTGCTGATAGTCAGGGGACACTAATGTTCTGTGGAATGTATTATTTGGGCAAGGAGAAAGCAAGAGTCTTTCTCCCCACCACCAACTGTGCCCATGCTGGTGTCTTGGACTCAAGAGACATGGACACAAGTTTAGAAGTAGGAGGACCCAGCTAACTGCCCCAAACAAGTGGGCCCCGTCAGGCATGGGGCAGGTCTTTTACTGATGGTGGCGGTGGTGGCACCTCAGGTTGAGGTTATTTTGCAGGACACCTGAGGGAATAGTGCCCCGCCCCTCCACAGTATAGGCACATATTCTGGGGATGGCGACGGGTTTTCTCTTCAGGGGTGAGGCGTGGTCAGACAGCCCCTACCTGCATAGGCTCTCCCTTGTATCCTTGGATGTTTCGGTTCATTGGGCTGGACCAGGAGGACGGGCGGCGGTTTGTCTGTGGGACGTGGACGTGACCTCAGTTCTGGTATTGACTCTCCAGCAATCCATCGATGTGGAGGCAGAGCATTATAAGGGTCTGGAGAGTAGTTGGCCAGTCAACTAGAGCCAGCTCATCCAGGATTTTGTTGGCTAACCCTTATGCATACTGATCCATGAGCGCAGCCTTGTTCCAGGCCAAGTCTTGAGCCAAAAGCTGGAACTCAGTGGAGTAGCCAGCAACCAACAACTTGCCTTGCTTTAGGGCTCGAATTTTATGGTTTGCAGTGGCTGCCTGTTGCGGGTTAGCATAGGCAGTGGAGAAATGAGTGAGGAATCCTTAATAATTAGACAGGAGTGGGGACAAAGCGACCAACAGCCCATTTTGCAGCTTGTCCTTTTAATAAGCTAATAATAAAACAAAAATTTGTTTTGTCATTCGGGAAGTCCCAGTCTCGGAGCTCAATGTACAATTTGCACTGGGCAAGGAATGCCATCCACGTTACCACCAAATTTCTCTGGAGGATTCACTGGACATCTCGGTGGAGGACCGGCAGCTGTGATGGCTTGTTGCTGGGTGTGTAAATGACTCACTATCTGAGTGAGTTGTTGAACCTGGGCAGTCAAGTCGGCCAGCTGTAATGCCCCTCCGCTTGCCTCATCCATCATGTGACGTGAGCAGGTTTTTGTGGGGTGCTAGCAATCTGTCATGAACGTGGTACTAGCCCAGGCAACAGCATGAGAGTCCAAAAGCAGTCCAAGGTCAAAACCGGGCAAGCAGTAGTACTGAAAGACCAAGTCCAAATCACCAACCGTTAGAGTAGTCGTTAAAGCCAGAGTCCAAAGAAGTCAGAAGCCAGAGAGTCAGAAGTCCGAGGTGCAGGTCAGGAGCAGAGTCGTACGAGCCAAGGTCAGGAGCCGAGGAGCAGGAACTGGAACACGGGTGGTGAGGTGCAGAGCTTCGTCCAAAATGACTAGTTGCTAGCACAACTAGTTGGCATGAGTGCGATAACTAAATAGCCTGGCAGGCTGTTGGTCATTAGCGTGCCCTGATAGTGTCCCGACTCCTGCTAGTACTCAGGGCTAAATAAGCGACTACCGCGCATGCGCGCATCCTGTCGCTGGGATGCCATGTCCTGTCGCCGTTGTTCCCGCAGATGGGATACTGGTGGGGGTGAGTCAGGGGGCGTGTTGCTCCAGCATAAGCCTGCTTCAGCTGCTGCTGGAGTGGTTTCCATGGCTTCAGGTGCAGGGTTGTCAGGAGCTGGGAGCTCATCCCCAGCAGTACTTAGGTCTTCTGTTGTGGCCAAATGCTCATCCCCGGCAGTCCTTTGCTCTTCTGCTGGGGCCAAATGCTCGGGTTCAGCAGCAGCCGTGACACACACAAACAAACCATCAAATCTGGAAATGCACTGGATAGGTACCTAAGGGCCAAACTACATGGTATACTGGATATCTGTGAATGGATCTCCTGTGCTGTTGTTTTTTGCTTGAAAGCAGCTGAGGATGCCCTGAATTGGATTGAAGCAGCAGGGCTGAAAGTCTGTTTATACTCCCTTCCTATGTTATTTTCACAATCTATATCACTTTCCTGTCTGAAACATCTGTTAGCCCCACAGAGGTGGACACAATCCAGAATGAAATTCTCATGTTGAAGCCCCATTGAAATGAAAGAGCACAGCTCTTGAAGAAAAAAAAAGCTAGTTAGATTTTTTTGGCTGTTGTGCTCCCTCACTGTGCTACGTTAGCTAATGCACGCCACTCCAGAAGGATAGAAAAATCTTATTATTATTGGCTCATCTCATGCCAGTTAAAGAGGAACTGAGTATTAAATGGAAGGTACATCTATGGATGTAAATACAAATAGATAGTTTTCAGTTGTTGCCAAGTCCAGGGCTTCCTGGCAAATTTGCAGGATTAGTCAGGATCTGGCCGGCTTCCACCAGGTACTGAGTGCCATTGTAAAATCAGTGTAGCTGCAACATTCTCAGAATCTCACAACATCAGGTCATGGATCTGACCTTATGAACTCCCAAAATTCATACAGTTTATAAAGATACTCAATCAAAGTGGACATAAAGATTGTCTTGATTAGTAGTGGATGAATTACATGGGGAGAAAAAGACAATCCAGCATTCAGACCACAGTACAGTGTTCACTTCCAGCCATATAAACACCACCGGCGAAATGCATTTCCCTTTCTGCATAAATTAGAATTGTATTATCGATCTCCACTTTAGACTCAATCAAGTTAGCGGAACTTATCCTAAAGATGACAGGTCTGTTTTCTGCATTTGGGTGTCCAAAACACCTGCCAGCTGTTTGTCCATTGAATTGAGGACATCATGTTTTCAATTTCCTTCAATAAAGCGATGAATCTGGCAATTTGCTGGCCTGCTTCAGCTAAACAGAAAGGACAATTTGAGAAAGATCATAGTTCAGGCTCAGTCAGACGGAAACGATTGAAAACAGAGAACTGGCCGCTACGTTCCCTCTCCCCCCCCCCCCATGCAGCTTGCTGTCGCAGTTTGACTGACAAACTGACTTTTTTTGAGGTGCTCATGCCCATTTCAGTCAGAGTTTATTGAAGGTGATTTTGATCTTCTCCATGAGGCCACAGCAGTGGCCATGCCATCTGTCACCTTGATTGCATCGTGGATTCTCTGGAGAGAGTGCGATGGCTCCTGATCATTTACAGATTGTGCTGCTTTCGCCTCCATAAGGACCACATGCACAGAGCCAGATGGTGAACATACACGCTTATTATAAGTCTTTATCTCTGTGCAGGAAGGAGAGGCACCATTAGATCTCCCTCAGGAACCCCGCTCCTCTCTACCATCATGCCGCTGTTCAGCAAATACAGTCTTCTTCAGCTGTCATCAACCTACCTCTGAAAATTAAAAAAATAAACAATAATTCCATCAGCCGAAGCAGGAGACAGGCAAACCGTTCTCTCACAAAGCAGTTTCCCATCCCCCCCCGCTCCCCTCCCCGACTGTCAGCACAAGGTAGAGACACATTTGTTTGCAAATAGATAGCATTAGCAGGGGCTTCTGATTAAATATAAAACAAGGTTATCTGGAGGGTTACATGCTCAGTTTATTGCATTCTATATGTATCAAGAAGTTCCTTCTCCACCGTTTTCTCTATTTTAAACATAGCAAGTGGAGGAGGGGATTGTTTGCTCCAAGCAAAAGTCTATCCCCCCATTGTATACTTTACAAAAATCACATATTAGAAAAGTACAGCTCCTGTACATGTGAACCAAGAAGCAGTAATTCAAGGCAAAAAAGAGGAGGCTTTGGTTCCGGATTTACCCATCTGGTTCAATGATGGAATGGAAGTTGGACCATTAACTTGGAGAAGTTTTGCCTCCTCGAGCCTTGCAAATATCTCAGAGGAGCTGTAATGAACAGGCCTGTTGCATCCCACCTCCATCAGCAGAACCTGCATCCATTAACCCCTATGTAGAGAGTAGAAATAACTGGCAACAGAAAGGCTGCTTATAAAAGGGGTGCACACAAATATGCAGTTATCTGATCTGTCTGTGTAAGGACTAGACTAGTCACCCTGTATCAAAACCACAATCTTTGCATTTATTTATGGAGCAGATCCATTAAGTTCAGTAGGATTACTCTAGAGTACCATTTCTAAGAAGCACAAGGTTAGATCCAGCAATGTGTGAATGGAAATCTAAGCATATTTAATGCAGTTATGTTTGCATAAGTGATAATGCTAGATACGCTACAATACCTGTTGATCCTGATAATTATTTGTGTAGTGTCTTATGCAAGTGGAAATACAAGTAAGGATACAATAAGTTTAAGATAACACAAGATGTTTGTATGCTTGGGCAAGGGCTACAGCTCATGTGGAAATCTTCCACTGCATCCATTCACATGTCTGCTGGGCTTCTTTTCTTGTCAAAGCCAGCAGTACCATGCTGTTATCATACCATACATGACACTGGACAACTGTACCTTTATTCATAAACTATACTCCTTAGTTATAAACTTTGTGGTAGAATGTGATGTAGCTCACTGACGTTAGATGCTGCAAAAACTGCCGTGGCTGACACACATTTTACTGTTACAGGATTTCTCTTCCTTCCTTTCTTCCTTCCCCCTCCCCCTTTTCTTTTTGCCAAGCCTGGAACGTCCTTCAGAGTGGAAGTCTGGCCTCCTTCCAATATCAAGTATCTTCCCTAAAACACATGGTGATTATTTTTTCCCTCTCATTTCAAAAAACATGGATCTTTTGGAATTCAGACTAGAGAGATGGAAGAAATAATTTAGATGTTACTGTCACTATTATGAATGCTATGAAAATCCCTAAATATCAGATGTGGAGAAGTAGCTGTATTAGGCGGCTGCAGCAAAAACTAATGGGAATCTTGTGGCCCCTTAAAGGCTAACAAAATTTCATTCCAGCATAAGCTTTCGTGGACTAGAGCCCACTTCTTCAGATGCAATGAGTGGATCCTCACTATGCTGTTACTTTATGTAGCATGAAAAAGCAGGGCCATGAAATTCAGGAAATACTAATTACATAAAATTCAGATCCAAGAAAGAAAAATACATAATGTCAATGTAATCTGAAATTTAAATGCCATGATTAGGGGGGGAAATTGTGGTGAGATGGCAGGGCAATTCATTGGTTTTATTTAAATGTTGAAAGCTTATGCCACTACACAGGAACAGACGTGCCCCTATGCTAGGATTCTGTGTTGTCCCAGAAGCAGGACTGAAAGCACTGAAATTAATGGGAAGGGTGATGGATAGGGTTGCCAGCTCTGGTTTGGGAAATACCTGGAGATTTTGGGGGTGGAGCCTGGGGAGGGGAGGGTTTGGGGAGGGGAGGGGAGGGACCTCATCAGGGCACAATGCCATAGAGCCCATCCTCCAAAGCAGCCATTTTCTCCAGGGGAGCTGATCACGGTCATCTGGAAATCAGCTGTAATAGCGAGAGATCTCCAGGTGCCACCTGGAAGTTGGCAACTCTAGATGGACAATAAAATGATGCTCAGTCCAAACAAGACTGAGGTAATGTTGGTCAATGGCAAAGCTGCTTGAGGACTGCAGAGTCAGCCTGTCTTGGAGGGGGTTGCACTCCCCCTGAAGGAGCAGGTTTGTAGCTGGGAGGGGGGTGCTGCTGGATCCTGGCCTATGTTTAGAGGCCCAGGCCTCCTCTATGGCACATGGTACCTTTTATCAGCTTTGGATGATACACCAGCTAGGCCCATTCCTTGAAGCATGTGTTAACTCATGCTCTGATCACATCGAGGTTGGATTACTGAAAATTGCCCAGAAGGTTCAGTGGCAGTTAGGCTATTGAGACATTTGAGTGTATAGGGAACTCTGAAAGCATCACTTTCCTAATCCCACAGAAGCAAATCCATTACAACTACCACCTTTAAATAAATCTGTTCTTTTTCAGTCTTCCAGGGTTCATGTCGACGAGATTGTGAGCCTCTTTTTTTACATTCTCTTTTAAATTGCTTTAATTTTTCACCATCTCAGGCTGCCAATAGGAATTATTATTTTGCTGAAGTTAATGCTAACAGAAAACATCTCTGCAGAAGGAAAGATTCTAAAAGAGTAAGTACAGTTAAGAAGAATATATGTACTGTCACTCAGTGGAAAGGCAAAAAAAGGAGGTCATTCATTTTGTTGATCAGAAAGCGTGAGTAAACCACTTGCAAGGGGTCTGGGGGGCTCACAAGAGAATCCCCCCCCAAGCATCAGCTCTGAACATACATTTTCCTACAACCAGAAAGTATGTTTTATGTGCTTTTCTTATCAATTATCTCACATTTAGATACTAAAACTGTCAGACTTTATAAGTCAATGCACACTTAGTGGTGTGTGCCAGCTCCCAAGTAACATCGATACTAAGGTGCCAAATGTACATGTACAATTGGAAGATAAACTCCTACTTAACTTTACCTAGGTAAAGTTCAGTTCTCACCAGCAGCCTGTACATGTAGGCTGCGAGGCAGGAAAGTTCTTAGATATATATTACATGCATGAGGTTTAGGGATTCTATGTCCTCTCTCCCCCTCACAAACGCACACACACGTACAGAGTGAAATATGGGCTTGAATGCAATAGAGTATTTCCAAGAATGGTAGGATTTTTACCTGCATAGCATGATTCTCTGTTGCTGCAGCCCAAAACACCTCTTTCTAAATGCTGTTGCTGCAGCAGGAGAGGGGAGGGGAGGCAACACAGTTGTGCTCTCAGAAATCTTTCCATCTGCAGAAATGCTGTATTCTGTATTGAATCCAAGCCATGGGCTACTTTGTCAAAACTAGAGGATATTTAATATTGTGTCCACAGTAGTATTTTATTTTTTACTTCCTTGCTACTCCCCCCTCACCTCACCCCCCCAAAACAGCAAACAATATTAACATGGGATTAACATGGGAGAAGAAATGAAGTCAATAGCAGTTTTAATTCACAGGATGTGTTGCAGACTTTGCCTCTTCTTTATATAAATATACTGCACAAGGTCCCACAGGGCCCGGATCTCCTCTGGGAGCTTGTTCCACCAGGTAGGAGCCATCACTGAAAACACCCTGGCCCTAGTAGGGGCAAACTTAACCTCTCGGGGGGCCTGGAACTTCCAGGAGATGGAGGCTCCCCAATCGCAGTGCTCTTGGGGGAACATACGGGGAGAGGCGGTCCTTCAGGTAAGCCAGACCCCAGCCATTTAGGGCTTTAAAGGTAAGAACCAGCACTTTGAAGCTGATCCGGTACACCATTGGCAGCCAGTGCAGTGCTTTCAGCACAGGCTGGATGTGCTCCCGCCTGGAGAGACCCATCAACAGCCTGGCTACTGCATTCTGCACTAGCTGCAGCTTCCGGATTTGTGACAAAGGCAGCCCCATGTAGAGAGCGTTACAGTAGTCTAACCTCGAGGTGACCATCGCGTAGATCACTGTGGCCAGGTCATCACGGTCAAGGAAAGGGACCAACTGCCGAGCCAGCTGAAGGTGGTAAAAGGCCGACTTGGCAGTGGCTGCCACCTGGGCCTCTATCATTAAGGAGGAATCCAGGAGCACACCCAAACTCCTAACCTCCGACGCTGGCACCAGAGGCGCCCCATCAAAGGTCGGGAGAGGGAGCCCCAGCCCTGAACCGACCCGATTCAGACCCAGTACCTCCGTCTTTGCCGGGTTTACTTTCAACCGGCTCAGTCTGAGCCAACCAGCCATAGCCTGCAAAGCCCGATGAAGGTCATCCGGGGTGGAGTCCGACTGGCCTCCCAACATTAGATAGAGCTGGGTGTCATCTGCATATTGATAGCACCCAAGCCCACAACTCCAGGCAATCTGGGCAAGGGGGAGCATATAGATGTTAAACAACATCGGGGACAGCACTGACCCCTGAGGCACCCCACACTCAAGAGGATGCCTCCGGGACCACCGATCTCCTATCACCACCCTTTGTCCCCGACCTTGGAGAAAAGAGGCAAACCATTGAAGGGTGAGCCCCTGAATCCCCATGTCGGTGAGGCGGTGGGCCAGCAACTGGTGGTCAACCATATTGAATGCAGCCAACAGATCTAACAACAACAGTGCCACCACACCACCTCGATCCAGATGCCTACGGAGGTCATCTGTCAGGGCGACCAGCACTGTCTCTGTCCCATGACCCGGGCGAAAGCCGGACTGGAAGGGATTGAGGATAGAAGCATGATCCAGAAAGTCCTGTAGCTGTAACGCCACCGCCCTCTCAATAAGTTTGCCCAAATAGGGCAAATTGGACACCGGCCAATAGTTGGCCCATTCGGCCAGGTCCAGAGATGGTTTTTTCAATCGCTTCCTTGAGTGCCCCAGGAAACCATCCCTCCGAGAGGGACTTGTTGACAATCTCCCGCAGGGCACCTTGGAACCCCTCGTGGCCCGCTTTGATGAGCCAGGAGGGGCACGGATCAAGGTCACATGTGTTTGGACGCACAGATATGAGCAATCTGTCAGCTTCCTCCAGGCTGAGTAGGTTGAAACACTCTAAACCCGGCACCAAAGACATGCAAGGGGCCTCAAGTTTGCTCACTGTTTCAATTGTGGCGGGGAGGTCGCGGCGGAGCGCCAGGACTTTGTCTGCAAAATAGCTTGCAAAAGCCTCGCAGCCGATGTCCAATTCCCTAGCATTTTGCCTGCCCTGTGGTAGAGCTGTCAAAGACCGAATTGTACTAAATAATTGGGCCGGGCGTGAGCTAGTAGATGCAATCCTGGTCACATAGAAATCTCTCTTTGCGGCCTTGACTGCCATCTCATAGGATCTCATAAATGTCCTATAAGATGTTCATGATGCTTCGTCACAAGCACGACACCACTGTCTCTCTAGCCATCTCAGTTCTCGCTTCAGCTGACGCAACTCCTGGGTATACCAGGACGCTCTCCTAGAAAAAGTGCAGAGAGGGCACCTGGGAGCAATCTTGTCGATGGCTGAGGACAGCCGGGCATGCCAGTCCTCCACCAGCTCATTCAACGAGCCGCCGGGGGCCTCAGATCCTGTAGGGCCATCTGGAGCTGCATAGGGTCCATTTGGCACCGCGGGCAAGCAAAAATCCGCTCACCGCCTAAATAAGGTTGGGGTGGAACATTCATATGGGCCTTCAGGGCCTGGTGGTCCAACCATGGTACTGCCTCTGCAGTGATCCAGTCCACCGTCACCCCAGCCGCGAAGATCAGATCGAGCATGTGACCGGCCCGATGCGTGGGAGCTGAGACGAATTGAGAGAGTCCTAGTGCCACGATGGACAACACTAGGTCCGCAGCCCAGCTGGAGGTTGCATCCTCGGCATGGACGTTGAAGTCACCCAAGACAATCAGCCTAGGGTGCTCCAACGCCCAGCCTGATCTGGCCTCCAGCACGGACAGCAGGCTATTGGCCGGTGCGTTAGGCGGTCAGTACACCAACCAAATCGCCAAACTCTCCTCAGCCCCCAACATCAAGCCGACACACTCTACGCCCACGATCTCAACTGCCGGGAGCACCCTGAAGGAGTAAACCTCCCAAATGAAGATAGCAATTCCTCCCCCCACCCCCTAGTCTGTGATTGGTGAAGGACTGAGAACCCGGGTGGGGTAAGCTGGGTAAGAGCTACCCTCTCCCTTTCCTGCACCCAGGTCTCGGTCACACACACCAAGTCAACTCGATGGTCCATCACAAAATTCGGAAGGGTTGTGGTTTTGTTGTTAATGGACCTGGCATTGCACAACACCAATGACAGAAGGGGGTACTTCATCCTGACCCCACTGCTGGTCCTCCTTCGGGATGGGTCGTAGGCTGGAAGGGCATTGAGCCATACTGTTTCTCTGCATTCTTCCCTTCAGACCTCGCCTCGGCCCACCACAATACTTCCCCCTCCCCAAGACCACCGGAATCTGCTGGCCAGTCTCCGCCAAGCTTCAGACAGCCAGTGAGATGGATGACAGAAAGGTCACAGCCTCCGTTCCTGATGCAACAGACTAAATACTATCTAATCTTCTGCTACCAATACAATCAGAGTACTACTATACAAAATTACTCCTATAATTTACCTGACCTAACTGGTCATACCAGGGAATCCTAATGACCTAACCACTTTAAATCCCTGGTAAACACAATCACACCACCACATTCATCCTTCCTACAGCACTCATCCACAATTCACTAGCAGACAAAACCAACATACACCCACCAAAATTACTTCAACACACCCACAACTGTTGCCAAAACAGGGTGAAGTTCACATCTGCATTCACTACTGTCAAATCTGAAGGTGTCCTGCTGTCGCTTCCAGCACTTAAAGCTCGCCACTAGGGGGCTTCGTTTATGTCTGGCACTCAGGATATACCCCGTGCTCACCACCAGGGGGCCCAGTTAATCTCGAAATCCCAACTCTTCTCGGCTACAGTACAAGGGCCTTGCAGATTCACAGTCCGATTGATCAGCCCAGTCCCAGAGACTTAGAAAGGAGAAGCCACAGACCATCGATGAATTCCACCTTGTGCTGCCTGCCCAGCTCGGGGGGTCCAAAGGGCTGATGGTCCACCTATCCCCTAGCCGACTCAGGATTGTTGATCTTCACGAGCCAGCAGTTCCACCACTCAGTCAGCCAGAGGAACCCACACAAAAAGGTATGGACCCACTCCAGGCCCCCCCAACCCTGACTTATGCTGCATTGTCTCCACTCTCAGCCTCCCACTTCCCACCGTTTCGGAGGCAGCAACCATGCACGGGCTCCAACAGGGTAGCCACCGAACAAACAAGGCCCCAGACGCCCCACAGGTCTCTCTAGCACCACCAAGGGGAGCCCCGCGCTGCACCACAGTACCCCCCCAGTCGCATCAGCAATCCCAAGCCACTCTGAGAGTAGAAGACAAGGGGTAAGGGGTAAGCCACCCAAAGGTAGAAAAGCGGGTGGGCGACGGGGCCTCCGCACTGTATTTCGTCTCCTCCTAGCACCACAGTCGGGCTCACTCTGCGCTGGGGGCTAGGTGGTAGATGTTCCAGGAGGCTCCTACGCAAAACTGCAGCTCCTGCAGCCGGCATCGCTGAATGTAGGCCGCACCGAGGAGAGAAGGAGCAATGGATTTCATAGCACCAAAGTCTTAGGGCGCCACACATATTATATCCAGCGTCCTCACCAACATACTTAGTAGTATATAGAGTGCACAGCTCCCGATATTACTTGCTAGGTGGTACGCATTAAATTAAGTTGTAGTGGAGGAGCTCGAGCACCAGAGCTCACTCCCAGTCACCATCTTGGATGTTATCTCCAGTTGGTTACTGTTTAAATGGCTTTCTTGCAGTAACTGATTTGTTAGCTTTTTGGATTTCCTGATTTTGGCAGGGCATCCTCTTTTGTGAGGTACTTTTGACATTATATTGTTCGGTATGGTACTGATGAGGGATTGTTGTTTATGACAGAAAAAAGGCAGAGATTCTTTCCATTGTTCTGACTGATGCCCTCTTAAGGGAGGAACCAGATCTGTGAAAGCCTTTTGTGAAGGGAAGGGAGTGACAGTTGGAGCCCACTTTTCCTGTTTACCCTTTGTTTCCCCCTTTTTCTTTATTGAACACTGGCCTTGCTCAGTTCCCTTGTGCATAGTCAGCCAGCTGAATGAAGTCGGCTTCAAAGAGAAGTTTGCCTGGGAATTACAATCACTTTGTTTATGTGAGGCAAGCAGGGCTTTTTTTCCTCAGGGAAAGCACCGGAACCAAGTTCTGGAACTTCTTTGACAAAATTCTCTTTAAAATGTTTAAAAGTTCATGAGTTTTCAGGATACAGAGTCCCAGCACCTCTTTTTCTTAAAAAAAGGGGGGGGAGCCCTGGAGGTAAAATTTCAAAGATTGCCTTACTGGGCTCTGCAGGTCTTGGGGTGCTACAGGTGTCCTGTACCACTCTTCTTCTGAGTGTCCTTTCCAAAAGCAGTTGTTTAAATGGCCATTAGTTTATCAATGGATCAGCCTGAGGCACCTTTGCTTGTTCAGTCTCTTGCCTTGCCATGGAGAATTGTGTGGTTGCAGGGCTCCAGTCTTCTTCACCCTGAGATGAGTCCATATTCACCCATAGTACCACAACTGTCTTTGGCAGTTTATTTGTCTGTCAGAGTTGCTAAGGAATGTTTTAAAAGGTGGTGTGTACAAACTGACACTGGTTGGAGAAATCCCACCTTCTCTCCACTTGCCCCCTACCCCTCAGTAACTTGCCCCCTACCCCTCAGTTACTGTACCCACCCATCCATTAATGATGTCCTTTCATAACTTCCCTCTGGCTTCTATTCAGTCAGAAGAGAAAAACAGTGGGAAGAAGTAGTGCCCAAGCTGGTGGGGGTAGAAGCAGTTAGAAGCTGGAGAGAATAGTTTTAAAGGTCAGTGGAGCCCACAGCTACAGAGATTGGGGTGAGAATGATCCTTGTTTCCTGCTTGCAAGGCTTTGCAGTTACAGGCTCAGATATCCATTTAAAACTTCCTACAGCTATTTAGCCATTCATGCTGCAAGAAAAACAGCATTGGAGATGGGCGAGTGGCAGTGAGGAATCCTCCCCAATCTCAGCTCCAGCTCTGCTATTGTTTTCTCCCCTCTTCCTCCACCCATTCTCTCTCTCTCTCTCTCTGTGTATGTATCTCACTCTCAGCCAATCTATCTCAAGCTGACAGTTAGAAGCCCCCCCCCCCGGAGAAAGTTTTAAGAGAACTGTGGAGCCCACAGCAAAAGAGGTAGGGGTGAGAAGCTCAGATGACCTTTTAAAATGTCCTCCTGCTGTTTAGCCATTCATACTGCAGGAGGAATCCTCCCTAATCCCAGCTCCAGTTCTTTTACTTCCTCCCCTCTTCTGCCACTCATTATCTCTCTCTGTCTGTCTGTCTCTCTTGCTATTAGCCAGTCTATCTCTCACTGTCAATGCAGCAGGGCCTGGAGTAGATCCCTGCAGCAGCCATTTAAAAGGTATTGGGGGGATTCAGTCTTCCCCAAGGTTTTTTTACTTTTTTGGATTTTTCTGCAGACCACAGAGTCCCCTGAGTCTGTAGAAAAACATGTTAGTGGAGAGTGTGCCCTCTGTTTGCAGAAATAAGTATCTGCAGGCACGAGGGCTGTTGAGAATTAGATATGTAGATTTCAAGAGAATTCAGGCCACACTTTGAGGTTAGCAGCCCTAAATGTAATGACAAATGCTTTCAATCTATCAGTCCCATGTCCATTAATACAACCACCCTGTACCAAAGCTGTATTCAAGATGCAGTAGCTGGTATTTGTCCTCATATAATGTAGGCATTAGAGAATGCAGGTGATCCAGACTTGTAAACTAGGGGAAGGAAGGAAGGAAGGAAGGAAGGAAGGAAGGAAGGAAGGAAGGAAGGAAG
>NW_015166423.1:1827110-1833146 GCF_001447785.1 Gekko japonicus
GGAGGGAGGGAGGGAGGGAGGGAGGGGGGAGGATCAGTTCAGCTTGGATAAGACGGCTACAATTAATCAGTAACTGTGAATGTTCTGTGACCTCTTCCACATCAGCTGGTCTGTTCCAAACACCCTCTTTCAAATTAGGCTACCATGTGGCTATCAAGTATCCCCTCTTGTAGCAAGAATTATATACTGTGCTCAAAATCTTTGATTAATCTGATTAAGATAGTGAGCAACTAATCCATTAAGCTCCGCATGAGTGCAGTTATACCTGCTGTGCGTCAGATTTGTAGCTACTAATCAGCTAAGTAAATGTTAAAAGTTAAACAATAAACTCTTCCATATCCACTTCTAGATTACGTCTTTGGCTGGTGACCTTTATAGTTAAAAACTGAAATGAGAGCATTAATAAAAATAATAAATTATCTGGGGTAGCAATTCAGCTTTTACAGGCACATCAGTCACCAAGGTCTTGTTAGCACTTCTCATTCTTTAACCACTTTAATTATAAATTAATAAATTATGAAAAGGCTTTGATTCTTTCATTGTGGCAAGTCAATAGGAAATGGGTTTCTTGTCCAGTTAGCATCCTCTAAACAAAACAAAAATCCAACCAGTTTTATAATATGGATTTGATTTGGCCTTCTTTGGCTTTCTGTCAAAGATACCAGGCTGTTATTGTCATTTGCATAGATCTTTTACTTTGCAATCTGCCTTATAATATTTATTGCTTCTGAGCAAGTAACAGCTTTGTGAGATAGGTCACTCTTATTCCCATTTCAACAAGCAAGAAGCTCGAGTTGGGGGGGGGGGGCACAGAGAAAGAATGACTTGGTCATGGAACCCGTAAGGTTGTAACAAATGTTAGTCACATTTGAACCCAGTTCTTCCCATTCCAAAATTCCACAGGCAGTAATTTTAAGTGCAAAAAAAATGTATTTAGCACTACAGCTATTTATTTGGGGGGGTTCGTACATTCACATTCTGTGAGATGGTCATGTATTTATGCAGACATACAATGTCTAATAACAAAAGTATAAACTATGAAATATCACTGCACAGAGAATAGAATAACAAGCCAGCATTAAAAATAGTTGTTTCCTTCACTCACTAAATGTCTGCTGAGATAAGAAAAACCTTGACTAATTCACAGAAAGTATAGATGACAGGTTCCTTGGAGAGGGAGTTCCAAAGGGAAGGTGAAACTACTGGAAGATCCTGCTCTCTTCATCCCCTCATCCTAAACTCAGTCAAGAAGAGATAAGGCAAGGACTCTGCTGAGGGAAGGGCTGCCAGCTCTGGGTTAGGAAATACCTGGAGATTTTGGCAGTTAAACCTGCGTAGGATGGGGTTTGGGGAGGGTTGGGGAGGGGAGGGGGAGGGACCTCAGCAGGGTATATTGCCACAGAGTCCAACCTTCAAAGCAGCCATTCTCTCCAGGACCACTGTAACTCTGCTTAGGATGATAGTGTATGGGAGCCACCTCAGAGAAAGTGTTCCCTTAAATTACTGATTCTCACTGGTTTTGGGGCAAAACTCTATGGTAGAAGCTAATTCTACCATAGAGTTTGCCCAAAAACCAGAGCATCACTCCTGACATCTCTGACATGCCTATGCCACTTCCAGGTCACGCAGGCACATTGCGCTAATCTTCAGCATTCCTTCCCACTCTCAGGAAGTATACTTCCCATCCCCCGCCAGCTGCTCTAAGGGACCTGGCAATCCTACCGTAATCTGGAGAACCAGGTTTGATTTCCCCACTCTGTCATGCCTGCCCCTGCTGATGTCATGCCTGCCTTTGCTGATGCCCCTGAACAGGCTCCTGAGGACCCTGAACAGGCTCCTGAGGACAGTACTGCAGCAGAAAGGCAAAGACTGGATCCTGTAGCTGAAAGCTATCTAAGTGGTGAGGAGGATAGAGCCTCCCAGGGAACACCTGCAAGGGATCAGTCTCTGCTGCAGCCCAGTAATTCATCATCAGACTCGCCTCCACCTGTAACCAGGCTCAGGAATGTAAGAAGACAACAGCTGAGAGAGCAAAGGCAGAATGCACGCATGCGTGCCAGAAGATCTCTTAGCCCTGATTACTGACAGGATCCTGTCCTCACTCCTGGCTAGCTAATGAGTTGATTAGCTAGCACTGTATATATGCAAGTCTGTTGCCAGCAGTCATTTGTGCTGGCAAACGTCGTTTGTTCAGGACCTGAATCCTTGCATCTCTGCTCCAGACCTTGTGGAATTCTTCTCGGCTTGATCCTCGGCTTTTGACCTTTGGCTTTGTTGACCCTGCGTTCATCTCTGACTCCTCTGGTATTGTTGTGATTTATGGACTTGAAACTTTGGTATGTCTGACCCTGCTTTTGGACTGTGATTTAAACCTGCTTGAACCTTGCTACCTGATTTGCCCGGCTTGACCTCGGACTGTTCCTGGACTTTTGCTTGCTTGTGTCACGCCCCCTGGTCCTGCCGTGACACACTCCTCCACATGAAGCCTGCTGGGTGACCTTGAGTCAGTCTCAGTTCACTCAGAATGCTCTCAGCCCCACCTACCTCACAAGGTGCCTGTTGTGGGGAGAGGAAGGGAAAGGCAATTGTAAGTTGCTTTGAGACTCCCTAAGGTAGAGAAGAGCAGCGTATAAAAAGCTACTGTTCTTCTTTTAAATTGATTTCAAAGGATGGATATTTAGTTGATTCTGTGATTTTGTTGTCTAAAGCTTAGGCTAACTGGGGTGATTCAACTTGGTCCCGGAGAAGGACAAGATCTACATTATTCTGTCACTTCTCCAATCTCCAAGTGACTCCTCCCAACATACCAGTTTCTTCTCTCTTGCATCATCACTGTTAACCTAGCTTACTACAGCACAGTATTTACAAGGTTATGACAGAATGATGATGTCACTGTGCCATCATAATTTCACAATGCCATACTACTACTGGAGATTTAGTAGCAATCCTATGTTTGCCCTGGGGACAGAATTGTAACTAGAGGAGAACTAGAGAACCTCTGTCACAAATCCAGAAGCTGCAGCTAATGCAGAATGCTGCGGCCAGGCTGTTGATGGGTGTCATGCCTGCCCTTGACTCAGCCCCAGAGCCAGCTCCTGACAGCCTAAGAGGGGAGGATTCAGTGCCTTTAAGAGCTGAAGAAGCATCGGGATCAGCACCTACTGTAAGTACTGAGAAGGATACACAGCAATCTGAGTCAACTACAGGACGGTTTGCACCTGGGATTGAGCAGGCCATAAGCAGCTCACCACCTGCATCTCCCCCACCTGTAAGTAGGCTTAGGGATCAGAGACGTCAGGAGCTGGCTAGCCGACGAAAAGAAGCACGTTCAAGAGGGCGGAGATCCTTGAGCCCTGAGTTTTAACAGCAGCCAGGACCTCGCACAAAGGTGCTAATGAGTTAATGGGCCAGAGCACTATTTAGTCGGGCCTCGGGCCATGAGCAATTTGTGCTCGCAAACTCGTTCGTAGAACCATAAGCTCTGCACCTTAATTCCTGTTTGACTCTGTGGCTTTTGGACTCAGCTTGTGTTTGGACTGCTCTGGCTCCTGACTTCCAGCTTGGAACCTGACCACGCCCTCGGCTTTGCTCCCTGTACTCTGACCTCTGGTAACGTTTGACTACGGCTTTGTCTGGTGTTTTGGGACTTGTTTAATGCTCTGCTGACTGCTCTCCCAGCTGACCTTTGGACTTGTATTGTGACTCCCCCTGTCTGCCTGCCTCCCTGGCTCTACCATGACAATGGGCCTCTCTAGGTGAGACCACATCCAGCCTGGGCAGCAAGTGTTGCACTGGCTGCTGATAGCATACCGGATTCGCTTCAAAGTGCTGGTTCTTACCTTTAAAGCCCTAAATGGCCGGGGTCCAGCTTACCTGAAGGACCGCCTCTCCCCGTATGTTCCCCCAAGAGTACTTCGATCGGGAATCCTCCATCTCCTGGAAGTTCCAGGCCCCCGAGAGGTTAGGTTTGCCCCTACTAGGGCCAGGGCATTTTTGGTGATGGCTCCTACCTGGTGGAACGAGCTCCCAGAGGAGTTTCGGGCCCTGCAGGACCTTGTGCAGTTCTGCAGGGCCTGTAAGATGGAGCTCTTATGCCAGGCTTTTGAGTAGGAGCTGCCGCCACTATCCCACCACCGTGGTAGTGCTTCATCGTCTGCCCCTCTCATGGGGGGCAAGCATCGCCTGGCAGAAGCGCATAGAACAGTGCTGTGGGAGACTGCGCTATTGAGACAGCTGGCCGCCAAATTGAGTTCATTGTTTCCCATCTTGGGTGATTTACATAAGATCAGAGCACCTTGAATATTGTATGGGTTTTATTGTGGTTTCAATGTTGTTTATTCTATTGTATTTTATCTATTCAACTCGGCCTTGCTGCATGTTAGCCGCCCTGAGCCGTTGGGAGGGCGGAATATAAATCTAAAAATAAATAAAATAAAAATAAAAAATTACGCTTAGAGGAGAAAATGTTTTAAATGCTGAAAAACAATTACATTTTATTGGGTGGGGGGTTGTGTCATGAGCTACCTTGGGGTTCTGGAATAGGCCAAAAGGCAAGATATAAAATACACAGAGAGATTTTGCCTTTGGGAGCCAAACCAAGCAAGGATGCAGCTAACCTAGAAAGTCCTTAAATCTTGCACTTGTACTGTAAATCTTATATTCATCTCTGTTTGGTATTTTCTACTTGCACAGTTTCAGATTACTCAAGTGATGGGAACAGTTTATGTAATTAGGACTTTGAACATGACCCAAACTCTCCCTGGATGTTCAGAGTCCTATTATCTTTAACCTCCTCCACCTTTGTCAGTGAACTTTGACCTCAGAACCTCAGCTGGGGATCATCAGCTGAGCGAAGAGCAGAATTGTTTCTTGGAGCCTAACAATCAACGAGCAGTTTATTAAGCCCTCTGGACCCGAACAGCCTTTGGCCGCAAACATATGGACACAGAATTTACATGTTTGTGTGTCCCCCCCCCCATTTTTTAATGTAACAGATTCCCTTTTTACAAGGGAGTCCATGTTGAAAGATATTCTAAGGGAACAAATGAGAAAAGGGAGCACCAGAAGATGCACATCCCAGAAGCTGGCACTCACTGCCCAGTCCTTAGATAATTACCTGTAGGATACCCTGCAAAAGTCTGCCAGGGGGATGTTCCTTGAGGCCACCCTCCCCATTACATTGTTATCCCACTCTTTCTTCAAGCAGCTTAGAGGACCCTTCCTCCATTATAGTCCCACAACAACCCTACAAGGTAGGCTAGGCAGAGAGAGCACCCAATCAACTCTTGTGGCTGAGGGAGGTTTGAACCTGGGTCTTCCCAATTCTTGTCCAGCATTCCAACTGCTACACCACACTGGCTTTCAACAATGAAAAGGGGTTCACACGTGCATGATTCACACAGAATGAACATGCATATTTGAATCAACTCTCCTCAAAGAAGGCTTCTCAATTTGCCCTAGCTTCTCCTATCCCTTCACTGCAATCTAACTTCCGTACCCCCCACTATTCTTTATGAATCTCTCTTTGCTTCTCTGTTAATACCTTCTAATGAGAATTATAAATACTTTTGACAATAATTGTGTCACTGACATGATGTAGCATATGAATGGCACTCAATAAAAGCTCATCAGTAATCATGGTAGTGCTAATGAGAGTTGTAAGGCGAGAATCTGCCCTTGCTATTTACCCAGAAGCTGACCCACATTATCAGGCAATTCCCCAAGCCAGAAGGAAACATCTGCAGTACCTTGGTACTCTTCTGGACTGTGCAGATACTTCACAAGCAGGTGAACTACTGAGAGGAGCAGCATAGACCTTGACCACACATATGGAACACCTGGCCAGACCTTTGACCCAGCATGCTAGTTTTCTTCATGAAGGAGCCACCATTTTACAGAGGAATGCATTTAAATATAAACCCTTCACTTGAAATCTGAAGACATACAAAGAAGTTTGGACCACATGATTTTTCTGAACATGTAGATTGGCTCTCAGCTCTTTCAGCATTACTCTGCAATGCAGAAATTAGTCTGGTT
>NW_015166423.1:1833171-1839531 GCF_001447785.1 Gekko japonicus
AGCAGACATTGCATAGTGGTGACCAAATGTATTTGCCTCAGTTGTCTAAAAGAAAAGAGGAGCTTTCTAATGTCAGTTGGAAAAGGACATTTCCTCTAGTGTAAGAGCTGCTTTAAAATGGTGTAAGAAAGGGGTTGAATAATTTAATCCTGTGCGCATGCACAGTGTAACTGAGCACTGAGGCATCTCTTTCTACCTAGTTTGATCTCAGTCCCATGAGCCAAACTCTCATTGTCAGGGGACTTGTTGTAAGTAATGGTCATTTGTGTTTCATAATTATCTTGAATAAACACAATTAGTTCCACATTCTGCTGTTTTCTTCCTAAGGCATCTGTAAACATTCTGTACTATCCTAGCAAACAGCTTTTGGCAATCATTAAAAAAAATCCAAAGCAAAATTGCTCTCTGTGGATCCTTTTAATTTATTCCAAGGAGCGTGCCCAGAGGAGTAATGAGGACTCCTAGAAAAAAAAATGATGATGATGAGGGGTGTTATCTCCTACTTTGTCAACTAATGCAACCCAGTTCAGAGTATCAAACAGAAATTTGAGACCCAATTCAATTGCTTAGTCTTTTAGAAAAAACATTTATTTATGGAGGTGCTTTTAATCTGCTTTGCTCCACTCAATGAGGATTCACGGTAGCTTACAATATTAAAAAGACCAACAACAGAAGAAAATCATAAATTCTACCCAGTAAATGTACATACAAGTTACTGAACTAATACACCTGCCCTCACCAAGCTAATCCACGGAATGGGAATGGGGACAGAGACAGTGCCCTTGATGAGAACAGTGTCTCCCCCAAACAAAGGAGGCAGGCAAGCACCTCCTTCCTTCATTCTCACAGGCCAACTTTCCTTTATCTTTCCAGAACCCAGAGGGGAGGGGCAGAGCAGGTGGTAACTGCACTGTCCTTGACAGAAACTATAGTTTCCAACCTCCAGGTGGAGCCTGGAGAACTCCCATTTATACAATTGCTGTCCAGACTGCAGAGATCAGTTCCCCTGGGGAGCATAAGTTCTGCTTGGAAAGCCAGGAATCACATCCCAAAGAACCCACCAATTTACTGCAAGTTTACAACAGTGTTGATGGTGGAACAATGATGCAAAATGGGGCTTGGATCATGTAGCTTGGGACAGTTGCCAGGAACTGGGTTTTAGGGACAATATACTTTGATACGTTTAGGAGCCGAAATGAACACACCGCTGAAGACCAAAAGTGAGGTCATAATAAAGGAGCAAAAGGTAACAATCCAGTGAAATGTTCTATAAGATAATATTTCTTAATAGTACATGTAAAAACCTTCTGTAGTTTCAGCTTATCAATTAAATAAATAGAAACAAAGATACCAGCTAAAGAAAAAATATAAACTGGGGGGGAAATTATGTATCATTTATTCAAAAGAGAAGAAGAAGTTATGGCAACTTTTGTCCTACAGTTGGACTATCACATCTGAAAGCAAACTTTTGGAGGCACACTCCAGAATGCTGCCAAGTTGACAAGCTGTTCTGTGCTGCAAGGGACATATTTATGGACATACTTTCAACAAGACGTACCTAGTGCGACCAAGCTGTGCTGTACTAAAGAGCAGAAAGTATTAGAAAAATAGATTTTTTTACATAAATGATTTCACACATGGAAATTATTAAATTATTACAAAAAAGCCACTATATTAAAAAACAGATTTGTCATAATCAAGAAGCTGGTCCTTACAATAGCTAAAGCCAGGAAATTTAAAATTAAGAACATTACTCCATTATTACCCCATGCTGTGATAAGAGGCACTAAAAATCAATTAAGGACTGTCTTGACTCCAGTTTATTTTATGGGTGTTGGGTTGCATCTCTGCATTTTTAATTAAACTTGTAGTTCGTCAATGTGCTGGTTTTTCCAGTAAGAATGTGTTTAAGGGGCCACCAATAAGTAATGTAAATGCATATGCTAACAGAGAAAATAAGGGAAGGGGGAAAGACTAGTAAATTCTATAGGCATTCCTCTTGGCCTCAATCACACACACTAAATAGTCCACTTTCAAGCCAGTTTCAATGCACTTTCCAACTGGATTTTGCCAGTTCACACAGTAAAATCCAGTTGGAAAATACATTGAAAGGGGATTGAAAGTGGATTATTTAGTGTGTGTGATCACAGCGTTTCTTAATTTTTGATGACTTTCTAATTCCAATTCATGGCACTCCAGCTATTGAGAGATAACAGAACAATATGCATCAAAGCTCTAACTCTACATTCCAAAACAATCCGTTCTCACTCACTGGTGAAATATATTCTTCAGAGTTTGGGGGTAAAGAGGTGGTTTGCATTCTGGTTCTTCTGTGAATCAGCAGTTATTAGCAAATATACTGGTTGCCATCCATGGTGTATAACAAGATTAACCCATTAGCTTATGGGTGGCAGGTTCTCCTGACCCATAACCACCACCACCCTGCTAGATTACCACAAGAGTCACCAAGCCATTACTCTAGTGATACTATCTCTAGAACCATAGTCTGATAAAGCCCTTTACTGCTTTCACACACATTGGATAATGCACTTTCAATGCACTTTAGCAATAGTTTGAAAATGGAAAAATCCACTTGCAAATGAGTGATAAAGTGCATTGAAAGTGCATTATCCAACATGTGTGAAGCAGCAACAAGAATTCATATCAGCAGTAATAGGTATAGGATCATACCAGCAGGAAAAATAGATGCTATATTATAATCTATAAATAGTTATTCTTTTTTTAAAAAAATTGTGAAATGAGGAAAGGAGACTGTTGTTCAAACAGAGGCATAACTAAGAGGTTGGTTGGTCAGTCAACATTAATGTGAGTGTATAAGATCTAGGTTGAGACCCAAAGAATTCTTGGGCCCTTGGCTCTTAGCCCATGACTCATAGCCTGTTTCTCTCCCTTAGGTCTGGACATGGCTGGGGGCAACAGTCCTTGGGTGTGAGCTGAAGGATGAGACCCAAAGAATTCTTGGGCCCTTGGCTCTTAGCCCATGACTCATAGCCTGTTTCTCTCCCTTAGGTCTGGACATGGCTGGGGGCAACAGTCCTTGGGTGTGAGCTGAAGGATGAGACCCAAAGAATTCTTGGGCCCTTGGCTCTTAGCCCATGACTCATAGCCTGTTTCTCTCCCTTAGGTCTGGACATGGCTGGGGGCAACAGTCCTTGGGTGTGAACTGAAGGATGAGACCCAAAGAATTCTTGGGCCCTTGGCTCTTTGCCCATGACTCATAGCCTGTTTCTCTCCCTTAGGTCTGGACATGGCTGGGGGCAACAGTCCTTGGGTGTGAGCTGAAGGATGAGACCCAAAGAATTCTTGGGCCCTTGGCTCTTAGCCCATGACTCATAGCCTGTTTCTCTCCCTTAGGTCTGGACATGGCTGGGGGCAACAGTCCTTGGGTGTGAGCTGAAGGATGAGACCCAAAGAATTCTTGGGCCCTTGGCTCTTAGCCCATGACTCATAGCCTGTTTCTCTCCCTTAGGTCTGGACATGGCTGGGGGCAACAGTCCTTGGGTGTGAGCTGAAGGATGAGACCCAAAGAATTCTTGGGCCCTTGGCTCTTAGCCCATGACTCATAGCCTGTTTCTCTCCCTTAGGTCTGGACATGGCTGGGGGCAACAGTCCTTGGGTGTGAGCTGAAGGATGAGACCCAAAGAATTCTTGGGCCCTTGGCTCTTAGTCCATGACTCATAGCCTGTGGCTGGTGGGCCAACACAGTAACCATCCCAGACCAAGAAGTTTTGCATACCTTGTGAGGGGTTTTTTGCCTGTCTCTTTACACTGTGTTTTATTTCAGTTTATTTAAATTGTATTAACATGTTTTGTAAGCCCCTTTGGGGGATAAAAGTGGGATAAAAATACTCTCAATCAATCAATCAATAAATAAAAAGGCTGAGTGAAATCTCAAGGAAGTTCCATACAATTTCATCCTGTTTCAAAAGGACTTAAGTGCACATTTAAGCAGTTGAGGATCCTGTTTCCATATCGCACTGATATTGATACCAAGCAGGCCCTCAGTCAAATGCAGACTGCACCCATCACCTTATAGTAGAACAAACAGAAAACAGAGACATAATGTTCCCTACAAACTTGACTTTACCATGCCCTCTTGGAGGTTGCTTGCATATACTTTCAGCAGAAGATCTTTAAACAGAGAGAGCAGCTTGTTTCCTTGACAGCACAGAATGAACTATTTTGGTTTTCTTTGGTCTGTGTCTGTTCAGCATACTGTATCCATAGAAATAGCTTCTGTCCCAAAAGTACAAGCATGTTTTATTATATATGCCCAAAATAGTGTGTTAATACTGCATTAACTTGGCACTGTTCATAGTCTGAAAAGTCTCTAAAAGCAACTTTGAAGATTTACAGAGCTATATAGCAGACCCTGTGTGTTTCATTCCCAGTTAGTCAATTAAGAACTTGTATAATAACCATCAAGACTCATTTTGTCCATGAAGAATCTAAAGGTGCAATACACAAAGAACTGATGCTTCCATTTGGCCTGTGCAAGAATGCATGTGAGAAACTTGACTTATTTTGGGAACCCTAACATGAAAATATGTATAATCCATGCCTAATGCACAAATACAGACCAGTTACCATTTTGACATAAATGCACCAAATGCCAAAAGACTGAAGTCAAATGGGCCTTCAAAAGCATTACTAACAACAAAGCTAGCAGAGGTGATGGTATCCCAGCTGAGCTATTCAAAGTCCTAAAAGATGATGCTGATAAAGTGCTGCACTCAATATGCCATCAAATTTGGTAAACGCAACAGTGGCCACAGGATTGGCAAAGGTCAGTTTACATTCCAATCCCGAAGAAGGGCAATGCCAAGGAATGTTCAAACTATCACACAATTGCACTCATTTCACATGCTAGCATGTTCATGCTCAAGATCCTACAAGCTAGGCTTCAGTAGTACATGGATAGAGAACTGACAGAAGTACAAGCTGGGTTTCGAAGAGGTAGAGGAACTAGAGATCAAATTGCCAACATTTGCTGGACTATGGAGAAAGCAAGGGAATACCAGAAAAACATCTACTTCTGCTTCATTGACTACAGTAAATCCCTTGATTCAAACTGTGGCAAATCCTTAAAGAGATGGGAGTACCAGACCACCTCACATGTCTCCTGAGAAACCTGTATAAGGGTCAAGAAGTGACAATTAGAACTGGATATGAAACAACTGATTGGTTTAGCATAGGAAAAGGAGTACAATGAGGATGTATATTATCACCCTGCTTATTTAATTTATATGCAGAGTACATCATGCGAAATGCCGGCCTGGATGAATCACAAGCCGGAAAAGATTGCCAGGAAAAACATCAACAACCTCAGATATGAAGACGATACCACTCTAATGGCAGACAGTGAAGAGGACCTAAAGAACCTCTTCCTCAGGGTAAAAGAGGAAAGCACAAAAGTTGGCTTGAAACTCAACATCAAAAAACCTAAGATCATGGCATCCAGCCCCATCACTCCTTGGCAAATAGAAGGGGAAGACATGGAAGCAGTGACAGACTTCACGTTCCTGGGATCCAAGATCACTGCAGATGGTGACTGCAACCATGAAATTAAAAGATGCCTGCTCCTTGGGAGGAAAGTTATTGCAACTTAGACAGCATAATAAAAAGTAGAGACATCACCCTGCCAACAAAAGTCCCAGTCAATCCTAAAGGAAATCAACCCTGATTGTTCCCTAGAAGACCAGATACTGAAGCTCAAATACTTTGGCCACCAAATGAGAAAGGAACACTCACTGGAGAAGACCCTGATGCTGGGAAAGATTGAAGGTAAAAGAAGAAGGGGATGGCAAAGGATGAGATGGTTAGACAGTGAAGTTGAGCATACTCCAGAGGACGATAGAAGAAAGGAGGACCTGGTGTGATGTGATCCATGGGGTCATGAAGAGTTGGACTCAACTGTGTGTCTGAACAAAAGTCACTGCTCACCCGAAGAGTCTTGCGGCACCTTACAACATTAAAACTATATAAATAATGTAAAAACAACATAAAAACAGACAACAAATATAAAAGATTCATATTAAAATGTTAAAATATGTGGCTAGCACCATACCACAAAAAATAAAACAAACATTTATTTATTTTACTTTATTTATTCTTTAGATTTGTATCCCGCCCTCCCCGAAGGCTCAGGGCAGCTAACAAGGGCATAAAAAACAATAAGAACAGTATAAAATACAATACAATATACAACATAATACAATTTATAAAATATCGGTGCTTCACTACTTACTCCAATTCATAAAATCAAGATGGTGTTCTGCAGCTGTTATAACAATACAACGACCATATGTCCCCACAACCCTATCATCCGCCAGGTACGTC
>NW_015166423.1:1839711-1849479 GCF_001447785.1 Gekko japonicus
TTAGGGGCTGCAACGGAGAAGGCCCTTCCCCAGGTGACACCTACCTGAGCCATCCTGGGGCCAGGCACCTGCAAGAGGCCCCTAGAGGATGACCAAAGGTAGTGATTTTCCACCCAGATATTGTGCTCCTCAGTTTCTTTGAACTGTGACTGAAAAGCTAAACAAAATTCTTGAAGAAGGTAATGGGACAGACAAGGGCCAGTAATTTGAAATTCAGTCCAGACAAGACTGAGGTGCTGTTGGCCAACGAAGAAACTGCTTGAGGGCTGGAAGGGTTCACAGTGCTCCTGAAGGAACAGGTTGATAGTTTGGGGGTACTGATCATGAGAGGGAGGGCAGGAAGGGTTGCATCAGTGTTTAGTTCTTGTGGCCTTTTTTATTAGACCAGGGAAATGCTGATCACCACTTTGGGTTCAGGAAGCAATTTTTTCTCCAGGCCAGTTTGGCTGGAGATCCTGGAGGGGTTTTTTTGTCATCTTATGGGCATGGAACAGCGCTCACTGGGGGTGTGGGACATATATGTGAATTTTCTGCATTGTGCAGGGGGCTGGACTAGATGACCCTGGAGGTCCCTTCCAACTCTATGATTCTATGATTCTACTGCTGGATCCTGGCCTACTGCTGGAGGCTCAGATCTCTTCCTTGGCCCATAGTGCATTTGTCAGTTTCAGCTTATATTCCAGCTACTGCTGTTCTTTGAAAATAGTGATTTTGCCATAGTGATCTCAACCAATGCTCCCTCTAGGCTGTAGAGTCTAGTAAGCAAAAATTCTACTTCATGAGCTACTGGCATACTGTGAGCAGATTTGGCTACTGCATAAATCAGTTTGCTCTGGAGCCGTCCTTCCTGAGCTAAGACAAAAATGTGTGAGCCGGAGGCTAAAAAAACCTGTGAGCCAGCTCACACTAACTCAGCTTAGAGGGAACACTGATCCCAACCCTGATCACATCCAGGTTAGATTACTGAATTTACCATATACAGTTTCCAATTCTGGGTTGGCAAATTCCTGTGTAGTTTGGCTCTTAGGTACCAGGTGAAAATATTGACTTGCATCCTGCTTAGAATTTCTGCAGGTACAAGGACCAGACACCATTTCACCAATTCTGCCCCTCAACAGGAGACCTCTGATTCTCCCAAGCTATTTAGGGTGGGGGTCTCCATCTCTCAGGGGCAGCGTTTGGCAACTTGTGCCTCCCCCTCCACTGAAATTCTCACATTTAACAGACTGAGAAACAGTATTGTAAAGATGGATGCAAAAGAGGTATGTGTGGAGGAAAAAGTTTCATTCTGTTTGGTTGCTGAAATATACTGGGTTCAGACGCATTCAAGTGATCAGCTCATAGTTTATTAGTGATTCAGCAAGAGAAAGAAGACTGAGAAACCCCTGGCCGAAGCCGGGTATTTATGCATGGAAAAGGTTACACCCAAAACACACCCCACTCCCAACTATAGGCTATTTACACTCTATTGTTTCCCAATTGGGTTACTCTAGGATCCATGTCACCCTACTGGTCCATTTTAGGATCCTAGCAAGCTATTGTTATGCATCCCCAAGCGAAGTCCTTTTGCAAGTACAGTTCAGGCTCAATACATAACAGTTGCTCACTTCTTTAATACTGGAAATACATTAGGAAATTAGTTGGACCATTGTTATATTAATTTTAATAGAAAACACCTTAGTGTGTGTGACTTTTGCTCCCCACCCAGTTGTGATAAAGTTCTTTCAAGGAATGCGCCTCGCACCCCACCTCCCATAATTCAGTGCCGAACTGTACAATATCACATCCCTGAGTCCACCATGAGGATGCTGCACCATTTTAAACCCTTTTTATTTTACTTTTAAATTCACTGTGGGATCAGAATCACAGTGAAGGGGAATGAGGATCACAGAGCTCTGGAAAATGGCAGGAGCAGGGGAGAAAGACCCTTATCCCCCTACACCGTTGTCCCCAGTAGGATTGTACCCCCATGGTGATTTAATTTTTTTAAGCCTTTAAAATGCTGCTGCATCCCCATAGCAGACTTGGGGACACAGCATTGTGTAGTTTGGCCCTCAGTCAGGTAGGGAAAAGCATCCCTGTTTCTATAGGCAATTAAAATTTGCAAAACAGGTACAGGGAAAAGTGAATTCACATATCAGCGCATCTTTCATGAGATGCTCATGGGAAGGAAAGGGTTTAGTTTTTATCAACTCTGAAGCACACAGATGAAGGAAACTAGATTCTTTCTCTATCTTACCTCTGCTGGAACCATTTCTCCCCAGCTGGCTAACTTCCCGTATCTGCGCATGGCTATGCATGTGGGTGCTTGTTTGCTCTTTGCTATCATGGAGGGAGGGGCAGGAATAGAAAAGTCTTAAACCCTAGCCTGTGGAGTAGACAAGCTTCCTGTCATCACCAGGGTGGGGCAAAGCCTGGACCTCTGTTTCCTACCCCTGACTGCCTTGTCTGCTTGCCAGCAAGTGCAAGGAAAGCCTTTGCACTGATGAAGACAGCTTTCCAATCACAGCACTGTCGTCTGCCTCTGCCTCTGCCCCCAGCCGGGCTTTACAGCATGAACAAGCAAAGCCTTTGCATCTGCTTAGCAGGTGGCAGGTACAGCATTAGAGCTAAGAACAAGTCCCCTGCTTGCAGTATCTTAAAGTTTTCCCAAAGAAGGTGCATTGATCAGTGCAATAATAGCTGCTCAGACTGGACAACACCTCTGTTACATATAGATCTCCTGTGTTATTGCCTGGGAAGTAATTGTCTTGGTGCCCATGGAGACTATGGCCAGCAAAGGCTCTTCCCCTTCAGCCCCTGCAAGCTTAACAGGGAGCTGCCTCCTGGAAGGGAGTGTATGGAGAGAAAGGGCTTACATCAAGTGTAGAGCTGCTGGTGGTACCTTATCCACTCCTCCTCTCCCACATGGAGTGGTCTGTTGATGACAGATTTATTTTATCTAATGGGGGAAACCACTCGTCAGGCTCCATTACTACACACAAGCTGCTTCCAATCTACATTGAGTGGAGAAAAGCAGGTTAAAAGTACCCAAATAAATATCTCCCCTCTTTTCCTCTCCCAGCTTCTACTGCCCAGTAAAATGAAACAGTAATGAGGAATAAACAGGCAGATTTGACTTTAAGGCTACTCCTGAATATCACACACACGAAAATCCTGTTCTGATTTGGAGTATTTTCAATACTTACAAATACACATGGATCTTGCTTTGTACATTTCTGACTCAGTGTTCTGAAAAGAATTTTGGGGTTTCTCTTACCCAACATGTCAGGCGAAAAAAGAAAAAGAAAGAAAAAACCCATCTCAAATTAGTCTGTAATTCTTCAGTCATTTTATCCTGCCTGCCATGCGGTAAAGTGGTATAGTAGTTTCCTACATGGGAACGGCCCTACCAACACTCTGACAGGTCTTTTGGGGAAGTGAATGCTGGTGCAAGGGCCACAGAATTCACAGTGAATTGGGCTGCCCATTGCATTTGAACCTCACAGAGAAAATTCCGAATCCTCTTTGATGGGATAAAACAAAACAAAAGAAGTGGTGGGCTTTTTGTTTGTTTGTTTTTTGCCTATTCTAAATCTAGATAATGAAGCAATACTGAAAATGCCTCTTCTATGTTCAACTTTTAGCCACTTCTTACTGGGAAACAGCGTTAATGGGCATTGTCAGATGAACTATGCTGTCTCTCTGTTAAAGGTCAGCTTTTCAAAACCAGATTTCAGAATAAGTTTTCCTCCCATTGTTTGTCTCACTTTCCTTCCTTTGTGGCGTCCTTCTGTCCAAGGATAAAGGCAAAAAAAAACGGCATTCCAACTGTAGTGTGCTAAAGTGAGGCGGGTGAACAGTGGGGAGGCCTGCCTGGGCTGCTGTCCTTTGCCTGTTCCTGATTCCATGGCCTGAGGCAACGGTTTGCATTTTTAGGACAACAGCCGGCGATCTGCAAGCAGGAGACCACTCGTCAGGCTTCATTACTGCACACAAAATGACACAAGTGAGCCTGTGGTCACAACTGTGCTTATGGTGCGCTGAAAAGCCATTACATCTTTTTTGCAACAACAACCCCCCCCCCCATAGCCCTGCACAAATATAGAGGCTGACCAGCTCCATAAATTGCTCAAAACCTGACAGGTCAGCTTATTTATGCAATGTGCTACCTACACAATGCAATTTCTTGATTGAAGCTCTCACTACAATCCAATGGTTATTCTTGGTTTAATCAAGGCTGCTCTGTTTTTACAGGAAATGATCCCCTTTTCCTTACACAAAAATATAAACAATTTCTCTCTATCATACTCATAGAGCAATAAGAATTGTCAGCTTGACTGTCTGATTCTTTTCCATGTAAATAAGGCTGAGACCATCGTTCAAATCAAATGACTATTGACTTCCATGCTTGGCATTTATAAAACTCTTTTAGTTGTGCTGAAAGAGTAAATTTGCAATTTTAAAAAATCTCAATGTTCCTCCACTATGAGAAAATGGTTGAAAATACTCCATTGGAGTACAGTGATTTTCATATATTAGCTGTCTGGCAATATGATCCTGTTCTTATGGTATGCCTGTTGAACAAGGTTTTTTGCAAAATCTCATTGCATTAGTGGAACACAATGGAATGGCATGGTAGATCTGCATAATTATTGCAATTATTGCAATATCATTATGCTGACATAGTTACTATTGTGGTGTGGTACTGCTGGAACATGGGGCAAGTAAGCAACAATCTGCACCCCTGCAAGGCTGGGGGCTTCCAGCAGAGGAAGGTGCTCCATGTGGCACAGCCATGGCATGGCTCCTGCCAGTCTGCAGTGGTTCCTGGGGCCTCCAGGTGTCTGGGCGAACTCCCAGGCTGCTGGCCAATTGCAGGCCTTTTTCTGGCTCATCCCTCTGGGCTGGGCTGGGGGCAGGCTGGGGAAGCATCAGCTGCTGCCCAGCCTCACACCTCCCCTATTTTAAAGCCTAGCAGCTGGTGGCCGGTCTGGTCTTCTTCTTCGGACACTCCCCCCCCCTTTTTGTTCCAGTTCTCGCAAGTGTAATTTCACTTAATTATCTTTGTCACAGCTTTATGGCATTTTTAGGCACTGGGCCAGATCCATTTGTGGGAAGGCTGTGCCTGCGTGCCTGCCTCCCTGGGTGGGGAGCCCCTTATGGGGTCTTGGGGGGTCTTGGGGGGTCAAGCAATTTAGTGGCATGCCCAGCTCAGGGACAGTTGCCTGGCTCCACTCCCAGGTGGCACGGGTTCTATGCATGGGCCTTTGTGGGACCACCTGCTTGTCTCTCCCGGTTTCCCCCAGCACATGGCCTGGGAAGGGGTTCATCGGCCAACAGTCAGGTTGCTCAATGCTTGGATCCTGTTCTATGCTGTGCCAAGTGCTCCAAATGCTGTAATCAATAAAGCTGTGGCCTGTTTTTGCTCCAGTCTTCTGTTGTTGTGTTTACTTCATTGTAGTTCCTGTTTCTTTCCTCGCTTGGTGCCACACACTACCCTTAGGAATGCAATAATAACAACCACAGCTTCATTTATAGCCCCCCTTTGTCACTGAGATGCAAGGCAAACTGCAAAAATACATAAAATTGCCAAAAAAACAACAACCCATCAACTCAATCAAACAGCAAAACAAAACAATGCAGTGGTGCCTGGGACTGAAGAACTGGAAACTAATGCAAGCAAACAAAGAAGAGTGTCTGAGGCAACAAAATGGGCAATGTAGACAAAGAACTGACAAAGCCCCTTGCAGCAACACCTAAACAGCCAAGGATAACAAAAACTATAGAAAGGGCAGGTTGTTCACACTAGTCTTGGAATGTTTATAGGTACTTGACATCTGGGTTCCCAAAACAAGCATCCAAAAGACCAACTTTATAACTGCAACTGCAGCTGTGAGGACAAGGTAAATTCAGGCTTGTCACAGAATCTTAACAGAATCCAGTCTTTCCAGTTTAGCTAACCTCTTCCTTAGACTGTGATGTAGATCAAGATGCTGGGTACATTTATATCAGCAAGGACATCTTTCTGTAGAAAATACTTCAGGGAACACAACCATGTGGATTGAACATTACCTGGAAGCAACATTAAACTTTTCCCAAGGCCTTTGGGGTTCAGAATTCGTACAATGCTGTCACATTAATTAAATGTCTGAGCCTTGACAGAAGGTCCATCAGCTAT
Organism: Gekko japonicus; assembly: GCF_001447785.1. NCBI lineage: Eukaryota > Metazoa > Chordata > Lepidosauria > Squamata > Gekkonidae > Gekko > Gekko japonicus. Next base: position 1,845,872 of record NW_015166423.1, read on the forward strand.
AATGCTTAAGACCATGAATATAATGAAGGCCTAATAATGAACCTATGGGCAACTACATTGCAAACACAATGGGGAAACACATTGCGAACACATTGTTAAAACAAAGATTGTTATACTGCATAATTAAGAGGAAGAAAATGAGTAAGCAGTACTCATCAGTTGCAGTATTTTCTGTTGGTTCAGCCTATGATCACACATTAATATGTGAAAGAAAGAGCCTTTGGATTGGAACCAACCAATGAACACATGAAGCTGCCTTATACAGAATCAGACCTTTGGTACATCAAGATCAGTACTGCCTACTCAGACTGGCAGTGGCTTCTCAGGGTCTCAGGTTGACATCACCTACTACCTGATCCTTGTAACTGGAGATGCCAGGGACTGAACCTAGGACAGATGCTCTGCCAGTAAGCCACATGTATGCTGTGTGTACATCTGTCATGGTTAACTTTCAATCATATCCAAGATGGTCATGGGAAGCAGGGTTTTGTTTTACCCTTTTACATTTGAGCCATATTGTATAAGCAGGGCATACGTTGCTGGCACATTTTAATGCCAAGAAGAGATACTATAACTTTGAGTCCCCAATTAAGTTTTTCCTCTCTTGGCAGAAGTTTTTTTTTTCTTTTTTGTCCGTATTTTCATTTCAGCTGGGCTGAGTGGGAGAAAGAACTCTAAGGGAGGTCTTAGCAGATGGTTGTCACAAACTGCATACGGCAATTGAGAATTAGTGTGCAAGCATATGCAACCTGGTATAGTATGAAACATTCCAGCATATGAATGCTGAAATAAACCAGCCTTGGATGGGATTTTTCTTATTATTAATACTGTAATTTAACTTTTCTTTCATTTCTTGTATATGTTTAGGTTTTGGGACGACATTAACTCAGGCGTCAATCATAATTCCAATGCAATCATTGGGTATTTTTGAAGCTTGGCCATTTTAAATATAAAATAACAACTATGAAATTAAATGCATGTAAAATAAAGGATGCAAAGAGCACAGGATTTGAGATGTATCATCATATCTTTCTCTGTCATCTTCAGTTTAGAAGTACAATCCTAGACTGAGCACATTATTCAAAATAATGCATATAAGATCACAGTGCCAAGTGCTCTGAAACAAAACCACAACAAAAAAGGTGAAAAAGGGAGTACAGTGACATTGTTCCTGTCCTTTTCAATTGGTTAATGGGTGTTAAAATTATCCATATCACCTTCACGCTGATTATATACTTCAAAAGACCATAAACATTTTAACATTTTCTTTACTAACAAAAACTGAAGAGATGAAGGGTGTTTTTACATGTGACACAAAAAGCATGCTGCTAGTGCTAGATAGAAAAAGGGCAAGAATAATGTTTAATCTATGCACTCTGTAGCCAAGGTAGTTTCCACATTCCAATGGCAAAGTAATGCCATAATAAAGCACTTTTAGGGACCCATATGAAAATGTCATAAAATATAAACTTGGCAGGGAAAGCAACTTCATACTTAAAAAAAAATTACCAGTAATGAATATGCTAATGTTCTGCTTCTTGTGTTATTTTAGTATACCAACTATGGCATCTCAGTGTCTGGACATGAAGCAAAATAGACAACTACATGATTGTCACATTGGACAGCATACAGGGAGTATACACATCCATACACGATCACATAAGAAATCAATCAAGTATGAAGCACCATGTAATTAATTGTTAACAAAGCCATGTTTATGCTTGATTTTCTCCTTTTTCCCCACAGGCAATTAATTTAAACCAGTGAATGTTTCATCTTCTCTTCTAAATTGTGGTAGAACTTGCTTGCTTCAGCTGCCTTTTGTGAATGACATGTTGGATTCCTTCAAGTAGCAGCGTTTGCTTCCTCTGGCTTCTTGATTCTGCTCTATGATAAGGCTGTGATAGGTGCTTGTCAACTAGAAATGCTGGGTAAACAGTAGGGACTTCAGGCAATGTTCAGTCCTGTTGCTCTGTGATTTACCCAAAATCTACCAGCCTGACCTCTGAAGAGCATAGCACAGTAACAAAGGAAGATGCCTACAAAACATTGCCAATGCTTCTTAGCTTTCCTGTATCCCCTTAACTATGGGTCACAGAAAAAAGAGGCAAGGAGAGCAAGGAGAAAGTATAAACATTGGCACACAAGACAAGACAGAATTACATACTGGTCGACCAAAACACAAATCAACTCAAAACTACAGGAGTCCACCAACATGCACATAAATCATTTATAATGATAATCCAAGACTAGGTCCAAATCTCATTAAAGTATATGAATCCTTAATCTATTTTGGCAAAAGAGAGCCAATACACATTTTTTCTTTTTATCATAAATTACAGTTCTGTGGCACTGTGCAAATATTACCAAGCTGTAAGACAGCTGTGCTCCATTAAAATGTGTAATGGTCGCTGATTTCTTACAGCACATGGTCATCAGGCTGAATCTACAGCCAGTAATTAGGAAGATGAAATGTTTAATTGTGCCTTAATTTTGATAAAATTTATCTGTCACACATCCCGTAGTTGAGCATTATGCTCACAAATCAATGTCATCAGGCCTGAGCACCAGACTCTTGTTCCTGACAGATTCATTTGAATATCAAACTGCACACAACCGGCAACCAGAGGATAGGAACATGCAAAAAAAAAAACAACTTTCCCTGACGCAGCAGGGCTCCAGTGACATATGTCTTGCCACCTACTTTAAAAGCTAGAGAGGTCAAAAGCAAAAGGCTGCTAATGTTCCTGTCATGTCTGGCAGAGCGACAAACATGGTGTCTCTGTGTGGGGAGAGGGATTTTTTTATTTTAAAAAAATGAACTTCACACTATTTGTTGAACCTCCAGGGTTATTTCCCTCCCACCCAACCTCACCCCCTTTTGCTGAATTTTCTCATTCTGCTGCAAACTCGAGCAACGCAAAAGCTGGGGTCTATTGTGTGTGCCAGCAGCGATCATTTACTTCCCTGCTGGCGTTGCAGCAGCAAGCATTACAGCAGTCACTCATGTGCAGATTATTACCACACATACAGAGCCTGAGTCATTTTATTTAAAATGTGGGGGATTATGTGGAGCCTCTGCTCAATATGGCAGAGGGCAGTTTTCAAGCATGCCTGCTGCTATTTCAGGGCTGCCTGCTTTATTTTTAACAGCACCATGCAGGCCACTTAGATCCAGTACTGACTGAGATGACACAAGACCCTGTGCAGGATGCTCCACAAGGGAGTCTCTCTTTCCATGACCCAAATACCACACTCATTTGCTTTCTCACTAATGCCACTAACCAAGGTTGCCCTGACCTGGATGGCGCAGGCCAGCCCACTCTTGTCAGAACTTGGAAGGTAAGCAGGGTTGGCTCTGGTTAGTACGTGGATGGGGGACCACCTAGGAAGTCCAAGGTTACTATGTAGAGGCAGAAAATAGCAAACCACCTCTGAACATCACTTGACTAAAACTGTATTGGGTCACCATAAATTGGCGGCAACTTGGTGGCAAAAAAGGGTTGCCAGATGGGGCCAGATTCCTCATGGAATAACAACTAACCTCCAGACCACAGATTTCAGTTCTACTTGAGAAAATGGCATCCTCAGAAGGCAGATTCTGTTAA
>NW_015166423.1:1849535-1852292 GCF_001447785.1 Gekko japonicus
TGGTTCCCAAGGAACTAAAAGCATCATTTCTCAACAATTCTGTGACATGGTTTGCCCAGTGCCACACACCAAGTTTCACAGCTGAACCCAGGTTTGAACCTAGGCTTCTCAACTCCCAGTACTAGCCACTATGCATTACTATTTCTCATAGCTCTGCTCCCCCCCCACACACACCAAAAAAAAGCATCTGAAAAAATCATGAGGAAAACTTACAGTTCTAAGGAGATTTGTGGAGAATTATCTTAAACAGCTAGAGTGAGGGCATAATTTTTTTTAGTTACATTGAGGACCCTGGAGCATATGGACAGCTGTCTTTTAAAAATCAGTCTAAATAAACAGTGTGTCTTAGAGTCTCTGTCAAAGTATAGCTGCTGATATGAATGATTAGAAAACTGCATGAAAGCTGTTCACCACTAGTATAAGAATATAAGAGAAGCCAATGTTGGATCAGGCCAATGGTCCATCCAGTCCAACACTCTGTCACACAGTGGCCAAAAATACCAGGTGCCATCAGGAGGTCCAGCAATGAGACCAGGACACTAGAAGCTTTCCCACTGTTGCCCCCCACCCAGCACCAAGAATACAGTGCACCACTTGCCCCAGACAGCATAGAAAGAACGTCTAACTTCACAGATATTTATGTATTTATTTATTACATTTATACCCCGTCTCTGCCATGTAGTCTGAGTATTTTGATGGTCATAGTTTTGAGGTAATTTATTTCATTTTTGTAGGTACTTTGAGTAAAGAATCAGTAATAGTTAATCTATCTACAGCCTGGTGAGTTTGCCTCAAAAGCAAAGGCTGCTATATTTAATATGACGTACTTTCAGGTAAGTAAGTGAGTGCAAGCATGAACTGGGAAGCCCAGTCCTATGATCCTGTTATGCTAGTAGCCATAGGGTAGCCAGACTCTAGGTGGTGGCTGGGGATTCCCAGAATTACAGGTTTTCCAGGTTACAGAGATCAGTTCCCCTGGAGAAAATGGCTGTTTTGGAAGCAGAACTTTATGGCATTACACTCTACTAAGGTCCTTCCCCTCCCCAACCCCTGCTCTCCTCAATCTCCACCCCCACCCCCCAAATCTGCAAGTATTTCCCAACCCAGAGCTGGTAACCCTACCAACTATATGATTGGGATTTCAGTGCTATGCCAGTTAATGTTGTCATGATCCTATGCCCTCTCAGCAGTAAAGCAGGAAACAATAAGAAATAACACAGCAACAGCTATTCTCAACAGTTTTATTGACAACACCATCTGCACACGATAATCAAAATTATGTTTATTGACTATACCTCCATCACTGACATGCATGGGAGGCACCAATCTATGCACAGAGGCAAGCAAATGACCACATAACATCATCCACACAATTCCCTCTTCTCTCTCTCTCTCATACTCACACAGAGACCAAGCAACTAGGAAGAGCTGATATGAACTTTCACAGTAAAGACCTCCATGGTGTCCTGGGTAGCTAGATAGACAGCAAGTGATACTTGTAAATACCAGTCAAAGAGCTCTCTTTCCTGGTCAGTCAACACCAGTTCAGGACTTGCTGTTACAGAAGCCATGCTGATTCTTCCTCAGGAGTGCTTGTTCCTCTGTGCTTAACAATTCATTATCCAACAATTTCCACACACTTCCACCAATTTACCAAGAATAGACTAACTGGCTAAGTGGCTAGTCATTTCTTCACATTTTCTCCTCTGGGTCTCTCTCTCTCTTTTAAATAAATTTTTAATTGATGATCAAACAAACAGTTCATACAACAATTATCAACTTTTTTTTGTATAATGTGGTGTAGTAACGGAGTAAGTACTATTACATTTGTATAAAAACTAGTGGCATTCACATTGTTAGGAGGAGGCCTGCACAGATAATCCAAAGACTGTCCACTGCTGTTGCATCAGTTATGCCAGAATTGTGTAACTCTAGCACACCATAATGTTATGCCAGCATAAATCCAGTACAACAGCATTAGCAGACACCAATGTGGCCCAGCAGACATAACTTAGTGATAAGATCATACTGTTTTTCACTGATATGACTGGAAAATGAGGTGTAGATGTAAAATATATAATGCTACAAATTCATTTTCATTGTATTCATACTATTTTATTGGTTTTCTGAGATAAGTTACATTGCTAGCATTTTTTTTAAAAGGTTGGCATTCAGGAAAATACAAGTGGGGGACCCGCGATACTCGCGGGAGAGGGGGAGCTCCACACCTATGAGGAAGAGGAAGAAGCAGCAGGAGGAGGTAAGTTCCCCCCGATCCCGCCGGTTCCCCCATCTCCTCCACCCACCTCCACTCCCTGGCTCGATCTCCCCCCCCGGCCCAGAGCGCGCCCCCCCTCCAGAGACCAGGTCTACCCACCCCTTTCCACTACATTGGTAGACCTGGCCTCTGGAGTCCAGGTCTACGCAGGCCTTCCCACTACATTGGTAGACCAAGCCTCTGGAGTCCAGGTCTACCCAGGCCTTCCCACTACATTGGTAGACCTCCGGAGGCCAGGTCTACCCAGGCCTTCCCACTACATTGGTAGACCTGGCCTCCGGAGTCCAGGTCTACCCAGGCCTTCCCACTACATTGGTAGACCTCCGGAGGCCAGGTCTACCCAGGCCTTCCCACTACATTGGTAGACCTCCGGAGGCCAGGTCTACCCAGGCCTCCCACTACATTGGTAGACCTGGCCTTCCCACTACATTAGTAGACCTGGCCTCCGGAGGCCAGGTCTACCAATGTAGTGGGAAGGC
>NW_015166423.1:1852480-1870153 GCF_001447785.1 Gekko japonicus
CGCAACTCTCTCTCTCTCTCCACCCCCCACCCTCCCTCCGGCTCCGAGGCGAGGGCCCCCCCTCCCTGCTTGCCGCTCGCCACTCGCCGCTTCCCTCCCAAGCGGCGGCGGCAGTTACAGAGCGTCTCCTGCGCACGCGCAGGAGACGCTCTTGCACTTTCGGGGGGATTTAAACATCCCCTCGAAATTTTTTTCAACTTTTTTTATTTTTGTGCACATGTGGGGACTGGCCCACATGTGCACAAACCTCCCCCGCCCCCCCCCCAGCTGCCCCCGGAGCGCTAACTTATCGATCCGCACTCCGGGGGCAAGTTGGGAATTAGATATATAGATATCACAAGCAGTGTTTCCTCTAAGCTGAGTTAGTGTGAGCTAGCTCAGAAAGGATGGCTTCAGAGAAAACTAATTTGTGCAGTAGCCAAATCGCTTGGTCACAACTTTAATGCTAGTGGCTCACAAAGTAGAATTTTTGCTCAGAAGACTACAGCTTAGAGGGAGCATTGATCACAAGTACTTATGTCTTTTCAAAATGTATTTGAATCTGCAAATATATCAGTGACTGGGTTAAAAAAATAACAGTTTTCACAAACCAGATGCTATCAGTATAAGGTTGCTAACTTCTGGGTGCAGTCTGGAAGTCACCTGGAATTACAACTGATTTCCAGTGATCAATTCCCCTGCATAAAATGGAAGCTTTGCAGGGTGGATTGTATGGCATTATGCCTTGCTGCTGCTGAAGTTTGGTCCCTCCCCTCCCCAAACTCCACCCTCCCCTGACTCCACCCACAAAATCTCCAGGAATTTCCCAACCCAAACTATATCAATAGCAAGCAAGCAAACGTTCCATAAAGCCTAATTTTTTTTGCATACAAACTATCTAAAACAAAACTTATTCATGAACAAGTTACTATTTTTAAAAAACTGAGTTAACCAGTGAAAAAACTGAGTTACTTGATACCTGTATTAAATATGTGCGTTCAGCTGGTCTAGCAGTAAAATACTCAATTCTTCCTATCCTGAGTCAGATCACAGAATGTAATCACTCCCTGTCATCACATATGTGATCGTAAGACATACTTTTGTTCTTTACATATCTATATCAAAGCTTTCTCTTTGGATAGTAGATTATTGATATTCACATTTTCATTATCTGCCAGTTCATAGCATGCTTGTGTTCAGGTGAGCTTCATTTAGAGTGGTGCGGAGTTTTCCTAAACAGTGCTATTGGCACTATGAAAGTACAGAATTGCTCTGCCCCTGCATGCTATTCAGATAAACTTTGAAAGAGGTCCCCTGAGATTCCGTCTACATTTTCCCCTTTTGAGATATAGTGAGAATTCAGGCATGCTGAGAAATATGTGAATGTCACTCACCAGTATATTTGTAAAAAGCATGAAGGATTGCAAAATTGTCTGGATGTTCAGATCTGGCAACACTTACTGAAGTTGCAGATTTTGACCCAGTCTACTCAAAAATATATATACTTCTGATAGCAGCTAAAATAAACACTGACCATAAGTCCAGTCTGTATCTAAAATAAAAGGAGTCAATACTGTCCATTAGAATAACATAGGCCATACATGTTCCAGACTCTACATTATTCCTGAAGCTTAATGATAGCATCGTACTGCTGCCAATGAATACAGGAGTTTTACACTGTCAAGGTTTTGTCCCCAACTGACACACAAATGGACAGTATTAAGGCACAATATGTGGCTGGAACTTGGCTGGGTTTTATATCCTTGGTCTAAATGCCTCCTGCTTTGTTTCTGGGTGCCAGCCACATTGGACCAGGAGGCTCTATTGTCCTGTAATGCCGGCATACTCCACCTTCACGGGGAGGCCCTGCCCCTCACGCTCCAGTAATGCCAGACGGCACTTGGATAAGCAGGGCAAGTTTGGCAGGTGGCTGCACAGGAGGCAGTAAGCGAAAGCAACCCAGCATAGCTAGCCCTGGTGCAGCAACAGAATCCTTGCCTGCCATGTGTCAAACCAAGGAGTGCTTCTGACTTTCATTCATTTCCATACCCAAAATCCATTTGTCCTTGGCTTTCGGGCACAAAGGGAGCAAAAGAGTTCTGGACAAGTAGGGACAGGGAGATGCAGGACTCCAACTATTTCCAGCCATCAGTTATCTTCATTCACACAAGTACTAATTCCCCCACACAGACAGCTGTTCCAGAACACCTTCAGCACTTCCAATTCATTCAGCTAATAAGCACACACCACAGGAGCTCACTAATTTCACTGAGTGACAAATCTCTCAGGTTTTGGCACAGGCAACAGTAAGCCTGCATCTTAGCAGTGACTTGCAATCATGCTTTTTATGCATTGTAGAACCAGAATTATGAAAATGTGGGATCGATACTAGGGCTGATCCTGAAGAACTCAGCTTTGTCACTTGGACAAAGAGAACAATCTCCCTTCTTTCCTATGACTTACAAGTCCTGTTCACAAGTTACAGTGAACAGTGTTACAGTGTACACACAGGGGTCATTTGGGGGGGGACGCGGGGGGACGCCATCCCCCCGGGTGAGGTGCGGGAGGGCGGGGCCTGGAGCTCCCTGCTGGTGCCCGCTGGAGGTCGCCGCCAGCTGTGGGGAGGACACACTTCCGGTGATGTCAGGGGGTGTGGCATATGCTAATGAGTTATGCTAATGAGTCCCCCTAGCTCTTTTTCTACGAAATGACCCCTGTGTACACATCTGTTTGTACAAAAGAGCCAACACGTGTTCACTTTACAAATGAAATTGGGACTGATACCTGGATAAATGTGCACTTTCAATCACATGTTCAACTGTACACACGTTACATGTAACATGAGAATAGCTCAACAGACATTAAAAAAGAAAACCTCAAGTGTACATAGATTGTACACACATTCACTGCACCTTGTGAAGTCAGAAAACTAGAGGAACCCACAGAGGACAAGAGAAGTGAGGACCACTGCAGGACATTACATAGGACAGCTATGGTCATATATTGCAGGAAAATCTTTGTACTTTATTCGAGCAGCATCACTTCAGGGCAGGATATTTCAGCCATTGCTTCCTGCACCATTTTGCCTATTTAAATCTTCCCCTATACACTCTACCTAACTTTCCCCCATCAAAGGACGCTTGGATAACCAGGGATATTCCAACGGGAGGCTCACAGAACAGGCAGGAAGTGAGTAGCAGCTTCTGAGGGAAGAACTGGATAAGGGAAACAGCACAGGGCTAAAGGGTTAATCTCCCCTCCCCCAGCAGCACTGCTCTGCTCTAAGCTCCCCGAGGCCTTTTAAAGTGGAAAAAACTGGCAGGAGATTCCATGTCAGGTTCAGTTTGGCTCTGAAAGCAAACAGGGAGATCATACTACATGTAAAATGTTACTATCACAATACACCATCCCCTTAGTTTGTCATGGATGCGCCAGGATCCATGCCTGTACAACCTGCATGTATGTGTGTACACCTCTCTATATGGAAAAGCCACTGTGCATTCACTGTACAAATGAAACCAGGGACCAGTACCTGGATAAATGTGGGGTCACACTTTCAGCTGTAACATGATAATTAATGTGTGTATAAAGAAAAGTTAAATGTACATAGTACACAGATTGTACATATGTTCACAGTAACTTGTGAACAGGGCTAATGCCTTTTCCATGTGATATCTCAAATTTATATAATTAATTTCAGTGCAGGCTGCAATAAATCTAGTTCATTGCTTTACTATTACAGTCAAAGAAAAGACATTGCAGAAGAGTAGAAATGCTTTGAATGCTTGGGATTCCTATGCAATTCGCACCCACTGCAACAAGAATTCATGAGGAACAGTAATAAATAAATGTTATAGGCTGGCATTCACACTTGGCAGAACTACACATGGCTCACACAGTGTTTTTTTTTTGCCATGTTAGCAGTTTCCACTGTCCATGGTTTTGCACTCCCATGGAGAAATGTAGTGTATAAACTAGACAAGGATTAACATAGTCATTTGAACCTCCTCTAATCTTTGTGACATGTCTTTAGGTGCTACAACCATGGGAACTGGTGCTGATTAGATCCATAATCTCCATTCTCCAATGCAGGGCAAGTTTATTATTACCAAACCAAACTGAAAACAATTAAACTGAGGTGAGTCATGATTGACTAGGTACATTCATAAGAATGAAGGTCTTGGGATGACAAGGGGGCTCCCAGGGGCAAAACTATAGTGTGCTGGTTACAATGCTCCTGCTATTAGATGGCTAAGAGGGGATTAGACTGATTCATGGACGATAGCTTCATCAGCGGCTACTGTATGTAGTGACAAAAGGGAACCTCCACATTCAGAGGCAGTAGATTTCCAAATTCCAATGCTAGGCTGACTGTAACCGCTACACCACACTGGCTCTCACTACTCTGAATTATTCATTTGGCAACAATCAGGTCACAGTTTTTTTTCTGGACAGGACGATTCCCTCTAAATGGCTTACTGGAATGAGTGCACAGGGCGCCTTCACTTTCTGCATCTAGGAAGGTATATATACTGGTCTATTTCAAAAGGCATGTGGCAGAGGGTAAAATGTTCAGCAGATCAGGCTGTGTTGTTTTGATGTTGCTGATTGATTGTTTTATTGTGTTTTATACATTTATAATTTGTTGTTGCAGTGTTAGCCCCCTTGAGTCTAAGAAGATAAGACACTGTTTAAAATAAGCAAATGCACAGAATCTCAAAAGAGAAAACTAGGGATAGGAATGAACTAGGAAAATGGTAAACATTTAGACAGAGTGGAGATAGTCTGCCTAGAAATTCATCTTTTCATGACCCGGACAAACCATCATGAACAGCTGGAATGTTCATGGAAAGTTTGTGCTGGTTGACCTGCCATGAATTTCACTTCATGAACCACAAACTGGGCAAAATTTGTCACAAACTTTAGTTAGTGAGTTGATTTGTGCCCATCCCTAGAGAAAACACATGCAGGCAAAGGGAAACTGTGGCACTGCTGTTATTCATATGAAATCCAAAAAGCCCTCCCAGTCTACCAGAGCAGTATAGTTATTGGCAGAAATACCGTGTGTCCCCAAAGATACTATTTGATGGTAAGATACTTAACTCTGCTGCTTGAACATCCGTCATTTACCTTATCGGACTTACTCTCTCCCCTTTCCACATCCTGCTTCCTCCATTCTAGTCAACGTGCGAAAAAAGCAAAGTGCTAGAAAACAGATGATTGTATACAGGTCAATATTTTTTTAAAAAAATATGGATTATAGTAAGTATATTAATATAGGGAGGGAAGGCAGCATTGTATAGCCCAGTCTCATCAGACCTTTGAAGCTAAGCCGGGTTGGTACTTGGAAGGGAGACCACCAAGGAAGACTCTGCAGAGGAAGGCAAGAGCAAACAACTTTTGCTTATCACTTCCCTTGAAAGCCCCTTGCTGGGGTCACTATAAGCCAGCTACAACATGATGGCACTTTATACACTCATACACACAATTATATTGATGTTTCAAAATGTCCGGTTCATTTGTGACTTACATATTTACAAGTGAGAACTTGCAAGGACTTGCAGGAGGCATCTCACTTCCTTGTCTACCACTATTTCATCTTTCCCTTTCCTGGAAGCCCCTATAGTATCATCCCTTTTCCTTCTTCCTTCTCTCCTTCTAGGCTGGGGGGCTGGAGGTGTCTTGGAATCACAACTGATCTCCCAGCTACAGAGATATTTCCCCTTAGGGTTGCCAAACTGAAGTTGGGAAATCCCTGGAGATTTGGGGGTGGATCCTGGGGAGAGCAAGGTTTGGAGAGGGAAGCAACCTCAGTAGGGTATAATGCCATAAAGTCCACCCTCTAAAGCAGCCATATTTCCCCCCTGGAGAACTGATCTCTGTCAACTGGAGAGCAGTTGCAATTCTGGGTGATCTCCAGCCCCCACCTGGTGGTTGGCAGCTCTAGTTCCCCAGGAGGAAGTGGCTGCTTTGGAGGGTGAACTCAATGAGGTCCCTTTTTTCTCAAACCTAACTCTTCTAGGGTTTCCAGCCCCCAGGTCCCAGTAGGGGTTCTCCCATTTGGGGGGGGCTCTGATCTGCCATGAGCCAACTGGCTGGCAGGGGAAACCCCACCCCAAACAGGGACATTGCCACTCAACATCCCTGATGCAATGATGTCACCCAGAAGTGATGTCATCGCATCACCGACGTCGGGGTAACACTCTAGTTTTGGGGGCAAACTCTATGTTTTTGTAGGACCTGGCAACCCTAGACTCTTCCCAGACTCCCCCCTCCAATTCTAAGAATTTCTAACCTCTTTCCTTCCTGGCAATCCCCATATCCTCTCCCTGCCTCATTCTCTCCTCAGCCACTTACCAACCTGCCTTTTATCTGCCTCCCATCTTCAGTAGGGCTGCCAGATCCATCTTCGTCCCCAGCGGAGGACTTTGGGGGACATTCCCAGAGGGGGCAGGGTGTCCCCAACATGATGACATCATATTGGGGATATCCTGACTCCAAGCCCCGCCCCCCACGAGGATGGTCCCACTGTTTGCGAGTAGGGCCCCTTCCCACCAGCTGCCTGCACTTAAAGGGAGCCGGCACATGGGGCCCCTTCCCACTGGCTGCCTGCATTTAAGTGCAGGCACCCGGGGGCCCCCGCCCACCCAATCTCCAAGTGGAGATCAGGCCCGCAACCTGCAGCTGCCCCTCTCCCTCTTCTTTCTCAAGAGAGAAGGGAGAGGGGTGGCTGAGGGTGTTGGGGCTTGGGGGCAGGGCTTCCCCTGCCAGCCACTTGGCTGGCAGTGGGTTGAGCCCCCCAAAAAGTGGGTGACCCCCGCCAAACTGGGGGGATTGGCAACCTTAATCTTCAGCTATATTTATTCTTTGTTTCATTTATAGCCTGCCTTTCTCCACAATGGGGACCAAAGCAGCTTATATTATTCTGTTCTCCTCCTTTTTATCCACACAACAACCCTGTGAAGTAGGTTAGGCTGAAAGTATGTGACTGGTCCAAAATTACCCAATGAGCTTCCACAGCAAGGTGGGGGATCAAACCGAGGTCTTCCATACCCTGTCCTGAAGCTCTAAGAGCTACATCAAACTGGCTTTCATAGGGTAGCTGCTGTTGAACAGAAGCAAGCAGCCAGGCCTACTTGAGTCATGCAAGTTGGGTGGTATCAAGTCACAGAGGTTGCTTCCAGGCAGCCTCGGGTTGCCAACCTCCTGGTGGGACCTGGAAACATCCCAGAATTACAACTGAACTCCAGAAAATATTTCCTCCCCCTGGAGAAAATGATTGTTTTGGAGGGTGGACTCAATGGCATTATATTCAGCTGAGGCCTCTCTCTGACCTCAAACCCTGCCACTGACAGAGCCAAGCTTGGAATGTTGTGGTTGCCTAGCAACAGCCACTGAGGGAATCTGTTGCTTAAAGTTACAGGCACACCTTTTATTCTTTTTGGAGTTTTTTTTAAAGCTGCCCAGTGGGTTTTTTAGATATCACATTTATCTGCAGGCCTAGGGTCCTTTTCAGGTTTGTAGAAAGATCTGCCTTGCCCTTCACAGCTCCAGTCAACTTTGCTATTAGAATATAAAATGGAATTATACTCTGCCTCTCCGAAAACCTATTCAAGGAGGCTCAAGTTAAAACAATATGACAAAAACAACATTATTAATATCAAAAGGAAGCCATCGGCATAAAAACATTAAACAACCAGTGATGACAAAACAAGGACCCAGTGCATATCCCTACTCCTAAGGTAGACCCACGAGATTAAAGCAGAACACATAACTAAACCATCTATCTCTTCTCTTCTCTTCTCTTCTCTTCTCTTCTCTTCTCTTCTCTTCTCTTCTCTTCTCTTCTCAGAAGCACACATTCTTGTGAAGTCAAGTACTTCCTTTGTTATCTGCTAGCTGTCCCCGGGGCAAGGACCAAGCTTTCTTCTTCCTGTCTGTATACTCTCAGACATGGTCGGCTACCTTTTGTTACTTTAGATTATATACCAGTAGATTTTTTTTTCAGATTAAAATACCGCTTTCAATATATGTCTTTTGTTGTGCAATAAATACTGTGTATATGATTTGAGGATTTTATTAAGGAGGTGAGAAAACACTGATTATCATGCCACACACTGTAGCTGATAGATCTAGTTTGGTATTTGTTGAAGCACTACATTCATCGGGCGATGAAGCCTTGCAATAAAGAGGAACTAATGGAAGCAATTAGCAAAGAACACCTGTCGGTAGAAGACTGCAACCTCTATATTGACCATAGCCAGAAATTGTTCCCAGTTGTTATTCACAACAATGGAAGGCCTCTGGACTGTGAATGGAAGCAATGATGGACTGCAATAAAATGTGCAAATGAGTTTTCACATTGTCCAGTAAAATTCTATGACTTTGTCAATCTGTGTTGACACAGACCAACACATGGCTAAACAATAAAATAATGTAACTGGTGGGGCTACTTGTCACTGGGGTTGCCAACTGACCAGGAAAAAACAGCTTGGTAATTAATTTTATCAGGACACTGTTGCTTATCCAAATTAGGTAAATCTGTGTTTTCCCCTCCTGCCAGTCATCTCCCCTGACTTTATTTTTAAAATATTTCTCAGTTTTTCCTATTAAATGTGAGTACTGGACAGAGATCAAGAAGCCATTTTGCATGCAGGCCAGTGGGGCACGACACTTAAAATGGCTGCTGCATATGCTGTAGGCCCCCTATGGGTACAAGACCAGGTGGTGCAGCCTGAGGAGCAGCTTCCTTCTGCCACAACACAGTGCTTTCTCCTCCTGCTCATGCAAGCAGTGGCTGAGATCAGGAAGGGTTGGCAGGATGACTCCTGCTGGGAATAATGGGTGGGTGGCATCCCTCCCTGAATCTCTTCTTCCATCTGACTTCTTTTTGCAGCCACTCACCAAAAACAAAACAAAAACAAACAAAATACTGAGTTGTTAGTAGTATTGATGTTTATTTCCATTCAAAGGCTTTTGCAAATCCAGTGAGCAGGGCATTTCAGAATTTCAGTGATGATCAGTCTGGTCACAATCATATTTACCCAGTAGTCAGTCCCTGGGTTTGGGATTTGTTCTCATGCAGCATGTGAACCTGCCCAATACTTAGGGAGGAGCCGCGGTGGCTTAGAGGTTAAGACACTGAGCTGCAGACCGGAAGGTCTGTAGTTCATCAGTTCAAGACCCTAGTGCCATGTGACGGAGTGAGCTCCTGTCTCTGGCCCCAGCTCCTGCCAACCTAGCAGTTCTAAAGCAAGAAATTGCAAGTAGATAAATAGGTTCTGCTTTGGTGAGAACGTAACACCGTTCCGTGCTCCTCAGCATTTAGTCATGCCGGCCATATGACCATGGAAACATCTTTGGACAGCACTGGCTCTTTAGCCTTGAATCGGAGATGAGCACCACCCCCTAGAGTTGGATTCAACTAGCTTTCCTTTACTAATACTTCAAGTTCAACTAGCTTTCATTTACTAATACTTACGGAGTGCTTTGGTCCATCTAGTCCCACCTGTCTGCTCTGACTGGCAGTGGATTTCAGATCACAACAATTTTCAGCCACGCTACTATAGGTGTTAGTCTCTTGCAGCAAAATAAAACAGATGTTCAGTGGCATCTTATAGACGAACAGAGCATATTCCAGCACAAACCTTCATGAGTCAGACTTCAGTTCATTAGATGCATCAGACGCAGGTGTGGACACTCTACTGCCCATTTCAGGGCGGGAACAATCACCCACTCTCTCCAGGAGGCATTTACTGTCTCCAGGACCCAATCCACCATGCCTACCTTAGGATATTTAATCAGCCAGGAGCAGCAAGGTTCATGCAAGCAGGTGGTAGGTCTCAACCTTCCTAGAATTCACATCCTTAGAATAGACAAGGTAGCCCATGCAACTGGACAAGCCAGCACCCTAGGACTATCTGTAGTGGAATCCAAATTGAAATGGATACAATAGATTTTATCCACAAAGTGTTGACCAAAATGGTTGCAATGGGCTGCAAAGCAGTCCACCTTCTCCTGTAGGTCAGAATCTAATAGGCCCCTGACCACCCAAAGAGTTCCACAGGTCTTCACTTTGCTGATGCAATGGTGGTGGAGAAATATAGTTTCTTTGCCACCATCACTGCTATGGAGTAAGCTGTAAAACGACCTCTAGCCCATGCCTTGTTGGATTCATGCAGAGTCTTTTTCTACTGTTGCTCTAGCCATCTCCCTTATGTTTTCATTGTCCAAAGCTCTTTAGTAAATCAAGTGATTGCCCAGGCTTCTAGACATGAGAGGGTACCTAGGTGCGATCATGTCAATTTTCCAGGTCATTTCCTCATTCCAGAGTCCACCCAGGGCATCTATGCCATCTGTAAACCAATTTGATCCATCAGACTGCAGGGGCAGATCATCATAATCAATCCCCACCCCTGCAGAGTCTTGGTATCCCTGTGTACCTAAAGTCCGGCAAGTAGTGATCTATCCATGACAAGGGGACCATCCTTACCCAGAGCAGAACACCAGATCAAGAGCAGAAAGTAGCAGAAAGAAGCCTGTTGTAAATCCTGTTTTAATAATTCAGATGTGTGTCCCTGTGTAAGGGACTGGAATAGGACTGTGTGAGAACTGGGCAAATGTAGGAAATGCCTATATTCCTACAACAAAGCATACTCATATTTATCACAGCTGTAAGAAGATGCTGGTTACGTTATCCCCACCTAATCATAAGCCACTATCTATTGAGGGGGTTTTCTGTCTTGCCAAAGGTCCTCCAAAATTCTGGATATTCATCCCTTAGCACCTCTCTAGATTCTGAACTCTTCCTCTCCTGTGGCTGATGCAGCTGCTACAGAGGGCTGAACTGTATATTCCATATTATTCAGACCAATAGCAGTAGACTCTGCTTCAACAAACAAACTCGCACCCTCTTTCACTGGATTATGAGTATTACCCTTGTGGTGTACACAGCATCCAGTACACAGCATCCTGTGACTAAGAAGGATCAATATGCTGATAGGTGGCCTCTGATGAGTATCGGCAGCAGTGGAGGGAAGCAAAGGGAACTGCACAGACAGAGAAAACGGATGACATCATCTGCAGGCATCCACTCTGATGACATGAGCAACAGGCATCCCCTCTGGGCAGTGGTTGTGGCCAATGCTCCCCCCAAACTGTGGAGTCATGTGAGCAAAAATTCTACTTTGTGAGCGACTGGCATTAAAGTTGTGAGTGAGCGATTTGGCTGCTGCATAAATTAGTTTGCTCTGGAGCCATCCTTCCTAAGCTAAGACAAAAATGTGCGAGCTGGAGGTTAAAAAACTGTGAGATCGCCAGGCCCTAGCTACAGTGGGGCATCTTGGGGCTAGGCCCCCTGACTTACTGGCAAGGCCCCCTGACCTCCCATCCAGTCCAGGGCCCCCAAGCGGTGGCAGGTGCGGGGAAGGAGCTGGGTATTGCTTTAATTCAATTAGTCAGTGCCCCCTAAGAAATTTAAATGCCCCCTCAACTTAAAAAGTCCTGGCTACGGGCCTGGAACTAGCTCACACTAACTCAGCTTAGTGGGAACACTGGTTGTGTCATCTTCACTGTGCAGCCCCTGACACCTCCCTGCAGAAACCACCTGTAAAAACACACAGCCTCTTTCATTCCTTGGCCTAGTGGTGTCCTCTTCTCCTCCCCCTGCACGCTACTTTTAGATACATCCGTCATGTAGACATAGTTGCAGGGTCTCTTCTGTTAAAGAGCTCTGGTGAAGAAAATTAGTTCTTTTATACTTCAGCCTGCCTTTCAACATGGGGGGAAACTTCCCCTTCCTACGGAGTGCCGCAGGATTCACTTATCCTGATAAACTCATAATTTGCCATGTTCTTCCCACACTGAAAGATTCCTGGCCAGCAACCATCCCTTGGGACCAAAGCACCACTAAGGAGTCAATGACAAAGCACTTTCCCCAGAAAGCAGATGTTCAAGAATAGTTTGATGCCAGTTCATAAGCTTCTCTCATCTGTCTTTTCATCTGTTTAAATAGCCTCTACAGTTTCTTGATGCAAGTGCTGTAGCTGCAGAGAGCCCAAATGCAACATTTATTGGTGATTTTGGTGACTTTCCATATAGCAAGGTTCAGATCATATGCATTTGTATAACAAGACACGCTGTTCTGGTAAAGTTTTCAGCTTGTCTATAATATTTAATTCCCATCTTATCTCCTTAGACTCAAGCAAGTTCTGAAGGCACAAGTTAAAAGGACACAACATAATAGTCCACTAACAAGTTCAAACAGCCCAAAGATTAAAAAGGCAGTCAACTCTGCCAAAACAGTTTACGCTCCACCAAGAAGAAGAGGAGGAGGAGGAGGAGGAGGAGGAGGAGATTGGATTTGTACCCCACCCTTCACTGCCCAAAGGTGTCTCAGAGCGGTTTACAAACTCTTTTCCCTTCCCCTCCCCACAACAGACACCCTGTGAGGTAGGTGGGGCTGAGAGAGCTCTTGACAGAAACTGCTATTTTTCAAGAACAGCTCTGACAGAACTACAGCTTGCCCAAGGTCATCCAGCCAGGTGCAAGTAGAGGAGTGGGGAATCAAACCTGGTTCTCCCAGATTAGAGTCCACGCATTTAACCACTACACCAAACTGGCTCTCTGAAATAAAACTGTCCTTTATAAATGTTGCAATGATGATGGCACTCTGGTAGGCCATTCCAGCGGACTGGACCTATCACAGAAAAAGTCTGTGACCTGACTATTGTTACACAGACAATTTTAAAAGAGGGCACCACAAGTAGAAAGCTGTCTGAGGGACATTGCTAGCATGTGGGAGTATACCAATTAAGTTTTGATAAACTCATCCTGTCTTCCTGACCAATGCCCCAAGGAAGGTTTGGAATTTATCTGTGATATGCCAATGTTTCAGTAAATCCATAATCTTTATGGGGGAGAAAACATATTCTGTGTTCTTTAAATTTTAATGTCCTCTTTTAATGAAGCCAAATGTCAAAATGATATCATTGAAGTAATTATTATCATTAGTAATAAGATAAGTCTTGGTAGCCCTTGCGAAATGATCTAATATTTTTAAAATTCTCTCTTCTATGCAAATCAGTGGACATCATTCTGACTATTACAGCATTTCTTATTGGGCCCCGTCAAATTAATGAGTTTTCTTGGTATGATTCAGTTACAGGTTGCTCACTTTAGTTAATGCCACCATGTTACCCATCTATATAAGCCAGTTACTAATTTCCATGGCACTTTACTATGACCAAATAATGGAAGCCTGGTGGGGCTACATAGATGAGAGACATGGCGAAGCAAAAGGAAGCAGATGATAATCGGGGATTCTGTCACGTCTGGGTGGAGGGGTTCATTAGACTGTGTTCAGATGATTTCTCAGAAAAAACACATCATCAGAAATCTTGGGTTGGTAGGACTTTTTACTGGAAATACACATGAATTCACAGTCATCTTACCTGTCACAAGATCCCCTACCCTAATCACCTCTTAGGGTAGAAATCCCTGCCCAGAACCTTGTGCCGAAGAGGTGGTCCATGAGTCCAGTTGCCAAAGCTGGGGATCCCATCCCCTCTTTTTTCTATTTTCTTCCTTTTCCTCTGTCTTTCTCTCTTTCCTTGTTCTGCTGTGTCCCCCAGCCTTTTGGTCATGCCACCTCTATCCTTGACTTTATTTTGTTCTCTTGTTTTCACTCTCCATTTCTCCTCAGCTCTACTTTCGGTCTGTCTCTCTCTGTCTCCCTACCCTGTCTTGTGTTTCCTAGGAAACATGGATTACACATCTAGGAGCCATTCACAAGTGCTTCTCCAACTCTGTTTTGGGGATTTCTGAGTCTGTGTATTCACAAGCACATCATGGCCGTATATGACAAGGTAAGACAGCAACACAAATAATAGTGTCACTATTTATTGACTATGAGAGATATAGAAAAGATAAAAAGGGAAGCAAAATTTAAAATGCAATTAAATCACAATAATTCGTAATGTAAGCAGATGTGGTATGATGTGTTCCAACCATAGCTAGTCCAACAGAACTGAGCAATGAGTGAGTTCCCATAAAGAGAGAGTCTTTTCCATGGTCTCCGAATGCCCCTTGTCTTTAGAATGCCCTCCCCTTTGAGGTGCCTACTGTAATGTCTTTTAGCTGACAGGCAAAAATATTTGTTTTCCCCCTGGCTTTTAATTGAGAATTCTTATCTTTTTAGCTGTTTTCTGGTCTATTTTTAGTCTTAGGTCTGTTTTATGGATAGCTTTATCCTGTTCTTATGTCCCTGATGGCTTGTGTTTTTTTTAAGTGACTTGTTTTATTTTTATACTAGAGAGACTGCGACTTTCACTTTCAAATCTCCCAAAGTGCCTGGCAGTTTAGGTGCTTTATTAACAACTAAGGGCTCTGCTGGGGAAACCCAGAGTTCCCTGTACTCACTGTATTGAAGGGTAGTTTGACTGAGCAGTTTTAAAGCCTCCTGCCACAAGAGCTGCAGCAATCCTGGATGAAGGAACAGCAAAAATGATCATCCCTTTTTGCAAACTGTAGCCAACATTTGATTTATAACGAACATTATGTCCCACTGTTCTCCCCAATGGGGAACAAAGTGAGGGTTTGTGGATGTTCGATTCCTTTATGTTTGGCATTGCAACATCCGTGGCCACTAACCAATTTTGAGGTTTCCACCTTTATTTTCGGATGAGTCTTGCTTGCCACAGTCAACTGTAGCTTCCAGTTCAAATGGGGGGGGGGGTCTGGAGACAACCAGGGCTAGGTTGTTCCAGGATCCTTTGGTTTTGGATACAGCAACTCCCATCATCATCATCAAGCTAGAGGCCAATTTTCAGGCTTCTAGCTTTAGTTTCAGATTAGTTATGCCTGCCACAGAAAACTGTAGCTTCTAACGCAAAAGCGGGGGTCTGGGGATTGTGCAGGCCAGGATGTTTTGATTGCTTTTGGGTTTGGCACTGCAACGTCCATGACCATCCTGAAGTCCATAGCCAATTTTGAAGATCCTAGTTTTATTTTGGGATGAGTTATGCCTGTCAGACAACCTTAGCTTTCATTGCAAATAGCATGGGGGAGAGGGCTTCTGCAGGGAACCCAAGCTGAGATCTCCCGATTCCCTTCAGTTTTGGAAACAAGTGTAAACTACAGGGGGGGCTCAGGGGCCTGGGCCTTTCCCAAAATTTTCCAGGGAGGATTGGGCCTCCCTTGGCCAACCAGTACCTGGCAATATTGAGTTTAAAACTTTTATGTGTGGGTTATTTTACTTTGGCCTCCATTTTTCCCTTCCAGGCTCACTTTCTTACAAATGCTAATTGAGCTAGCAGGATAGACAATGGGATTGTTAAACATCCCCCTTCTTCCCCACCCCTTCTCCTAGCAGGCAGGTGTCAAATGCTAGTCTTTAGGAACTTTAACTGCCTTTACCTCAGTGGGGATTGGGGAAAGAGATTAGATAACATTCCTTGCCACAGAAAGATAAGTTTTTTTCATGGTAGTGGGGGGGAGGCGGCTTCAGCCACTCCTAAACTCTTCTTTCAATTTCCATTTCATTTTTAAATAGTAAACCCATCTGCACGAACAAGACTGGGGGGGGGGAGACATGCAGATCAGAGGTCATTTAAAATTTATTTTTGCCCTGTGTGCAGCTGACAAAGAACATTTGCTAGGAATGTGCACTCTGTACATGTTCATGCTCTTCATTTTGCTGTTACTTAAAATGGTGTGGTATAGTTTCAAAGGGGCAACTAACTGGGATGTACTAGTGACAGGATTGCCCATTGGAAACAATGGGAGAGGCTTGAAAGCCCATTGGAGATAATGGGAGCCAGGAATGCCAATTGACTATGCCAATTGACTTGCATGAACTCCACTAAAATACATTGCAGCACAAAAAAAGTTGCTAAGAAAATGTGGAATGGCTTTTCCATTAAGGTCTTTGGACCCAGACAGGCTACTCTGGGACTAGAATGACACACACACACCCCACTGGAATGATGGTTCCTAGGAAGAAAATCTGTGCTTTGGGACTGAAATGACAGGTCAAAGAGCGGAATGACAGTCCCTGGAAGTAGCAGAAGCATTCTGGTACTGAAATGACAGCCCCCCAAAGTGGAATGATGATCCCTAGCAATAGAATCTGTGCTCTGTGGCTGTAATGACGGGTCACAGAGTGGAATGGCAGCCCTTGGGAATAGGCTCAGTGCTCTGGGACTGGAATGACAGGTTGTAAAGTGGAATGACAGCCCATGGGAATAGGCTCAGTGCACTGGGACTGGAATGACAGTTCTTAGAGTAGAATGATAGTCCCACAATGCTACTGCAAGTCGCAGGTGTTGTCATTCCAGTCCCAGAACACTTCTGCTAATCCCAGGGACTGCTATTCCAGTCCCAGAGTACTGAGAAGATTGCTACTACTCTGAACTCTACATTACTCAGAAACTGAGTGCACAGCAACTGTTTTGTATTCTGCCCTGACTCAGAGACTCCAGCCATGCATTTACCAAATGAAGGAATCTGTGATGCCATAGTTTAGTACAAAGTCACCCTTATGAATAAGGCAGAAATAAGACTCCTGTAAACGAATGTCCAGGAAAACTTTTTAAATGTTCCCCTACAGGCTTTTCTGTGCTGCCTCACTTACCGTCAAATTTGTGACCATTACTTTGTCCTATGCACATGGTATGTATATTTGCAGATCTTAAAGTGACTAGTCTAAAAGTGAATTTCAAAAACAGGACACAGCAGGAGATAACTGAGTAGGCGAATGGGCGTCTTGGGTGAGTGGGCGTCAATGTGGCAAACGGTGTTCAATGTGGCCAAGTGCAAAGTGATGCACAAAAATCCTAACTATAAATACACGTTGATGGGGTCCGAACTGGCAGTCTGACTAAGAGAGAGATCTTGGAGTCGTAGTAGATAACTCACTGAAAATGTTGAAACAGTGTGCGACTGCAATAATAAAGGCCAAAGCTATGCTGGGGATTATTAGGAAGGGAATTGAAAACAAATCAGCCAGTATCATAATGCCAAGGACTGCTATAAATCGATGGTGTGACCTCATTTGAAATACTGTGTGCAGTTCGGGTCACCACACCTCAGAAAGGATATTATAGCATTGGAAAAAGTGCAGAAAAGGGCAACTAGAATGATTAAACGGTTGGAACACTTCCCTATGAAGAAAGGTTAAAGCACTTGGGGCTCTCTTTAGCTTGAAGAAACGAAGACTGAGGGGTGACATGATTGAGGTTTACAAGATTATGCATGGGACAGAGCAAGTAGAGAAAGAAGTACTTTTCTCCCTTTCTCACAATACAAGAACTCGTGGACACTCAATCAAATTGCTGAGCAGTCGGGTTAGAATGGATAAAAGGAAGTACCGTATTTTTCGGACCATAAGACGCACTTTCCCCACTCCAAAAAAGTGGGGGGGAAGTGTGTGCGTCTTATGGTGCGAATACTGCCTTCTCCTCCCCCCCAAGCCCACGGAGCCCATGGGAAGGCTTGAACTTACATTTTAAACAGCACGTTCTCAGGTCCATTAAGCACATAAAAAATGAAAGTAAACCAAGCTCCAAGAGGACCCAACCAAATCACACAGAAATTAAGGGAAGAGCAGACTGTTCCATTGGGAGGGGGGGAAGAAGGCTGAACCTCTTTTGCCCCAGGGGTTCATAGGAAGCAGCTGGTCTGTTCTGAAGCACAGTG
>NW_015166423.1:1871050-1888149 GCF_001447785.1 Gekko japonicus
CTGTCTTCAGCTTTCCGTCTCCACACCCCTCCCCCACAGCCTCTACCTAAAAAAATTACAGTCTTTCTCCACAGTGGGGAGCAAAGCGGCTTACATTATTATCTCCTCCTTTTTATCTGCACAACAACCCTGTGAGGTTGGCTAGGCTGAAAGTATGTGACTGATCCAAAATCACCTAGTCAGCTTCCACCGCAAGATGGGGATCTGAACCTGGGTCTCGCAGACCCTAATCTGAAGTTCTAACTCTTACATCACACTGGCTTTCATAGGGTGGCTGCTGATGAACAGTAGCAAGCAGCTGGGCCTAGTTGAGTCATGCAAATCAGGTGGTATCAAGCCACCCAGAGGGTGCTGCCTAGGGATGCCAGCCTCCAGGTGGGACTTGGGGATGCCTGGAATTACTGCTCATTTCCAGACTACAGAGATAACTTCCCATGGAGAAAATGGATGCTTTGGAGGGTGGACTCTGTGACATTGTACCTCACTGAGGTCCCTGTCCTCCTCAGGATCCACCCGCAAATCTCCAGGAGTTTCTCAGCCTGGATGTGGCAACCTTACCCACCATCCCCTGCCAGTGGCCGGGGGGGACCCCCGAATTACAACTGAACTCAATACAGCAGATGTCTGTCTCCTTGGAGAAAATGGCTGCTTTGGAGGGTGGACTCTGTGGCATTAGACCCAGCTGAGGCCTCTCCCTTCCCCAAACCCAGCCCTCCTTACAGTCCACCTCAAAACCTCTACGGATTCCGCAGGCTGGCACTGGCAGCCCTTGTCAGGCCTGGCCCCAAGGCTCCCTCCCTCCCTCCAAGGCCAAAAGAGGCCAGGAAAGGGCCCTTCCCCCACCCTTTTACTGACAGAGCCAGTTAGAAGTCTCCCGCCTCTGCTGCCCTGAATGTTCTACTCTCTCACCATTGACGTCTGGAGTTAGATCCCGACAGAGGCCATTTCAAAAGATTTTTCTGCAGACACAGAAAGTCTACTGACTATGTAGAAAAAGCTGTTGGGGAGAGTGAGCCCTCTGTTGGCAGAAATAAGTATCCGCACAACACCCCTGTTGGAATTAGCTATATAGATATTAGCCGCAAGATATAGATAGGAACTCTCAGTCTGGGGCAAGTGATGCTCTGTATTCTTGGTGCTTGAGGGGAGCAACAGTGGGAGGGCTTCTAGTGTCCTGGCCCCACTGATGGACCTCCTGATGGCACCTGGTAAGTTTGGCCACTGTGTGACAGAGTGTTGGACTGGATGGGCCATTGGCCTGATCCAACATTGGCTTCTCTTATGGTCTTATGAGATACCACTACAACCACTGGCCAACTCCCAACTTTTCCTGGGTTTAGCCCAACCCAGGGGCATTGCTGGGGGGTTCCCAGGTCCCCCTAAATTTCTGGGGAGACCCTCCCTAAATCCCACATGGGTCACTCTCCATAGATAGTGACAATGGCCTGTGATGTCACTGGCTCCTCCCTATCATGTCACTGGGCCCCAGTTCTTTTAAGGACCTAACATAGAAATGCCTCTGGCCCAGCCCCCCCTCCCCCAGAAATTGGAAAGTCTACACCCCTGTTTTTGGACAACAACTTCCATCAGCATCCTAAACTGTGTATCCCAATTTCATAATCATAGCTTTATTTTCTGATAAACTGTGGCTTTCAGAGACAACAATTATTTTCCAAGGCAGGGGGGGGGGGCATTCTGGTGATTATGCTGTCCAGGATGTTTCAGTTCCCTTCTTGGTTGCCAGCGTTAGGACACCCGTGACTGTCAAATTTGCCAGCGATCAAATTTGAGGGTCCTAGCTTAATTGTTGGAAGACTTATGTCTGTCATAGGCACCCTTAGCTTCTACTGCAGATAGCATTGACAGGCTTCTGCAGGTAACCCAGGCCCAGTTCTGCCAATTCCCTTTATTTTTGGCACAACAACTCCCATCAGCATCCTGAACTGGCTGCCCAAATTTATTATTCCTAGCTTTATTCTCGGATGAGCTGTGCCTTCCACAGACGACGACATTGAATTGTGTGGAAATGAATGAGGTGATGTTTAAGATATGTTATTTGAAAAGAAATGTGCATTGTGAGCAAGATAAATTTGATTGCTTGTCAGTCACTTTTTTTCTTTTTCGTTTCCTTTTTGGAAAATTCACAGCATTGCTAATTTTCACTTCTTGAAACTGGCTCTTGGTTGGGTTCAAACAGGATGATCTCTGGGATTTGGTTTCAAAACATGGCTGCAAAATTTGAGGCAGAATTTGTAAAGGGAAATGTGGCATCTAAACAAAACCATAGGCAGCCTGCCTTGTTAAAAGGGGCTAACATATTTCCAATTCGGGTTTCAAACAAATGAACAGAAAATCAGAGATTTCCTCATCACTAGCAAAAGCCTTCCCACCACACCCCACTGTTCTGTATAAATGTTAGCACCTAACTTGAATGACAACCAGGATTTTTAGATTCAGAAGCTTTCACTGTCTTGTAAAGAACATCTTCCTTGAGATGATTTCCACTGAATAGCTCTGTGCCTCCCTTAATCATCCTGCCACCCTCACAGTCATGTGGGGATCTCCAGGTGGGGCAGGGCATCCACGGTCTCACCCTGAGTACAGTTTTGCATCAAGGGGGCACTCTCCACCTAATGTACCTCACAGTGTGGTTGTGAGGATAAATGGAGGAGAAGGGAAAGATGTAAGCCAGCTTGGGTTCCCATTGGATAGGCTGGTGGGGTATAAACAGGGCTATTTTGGGGCAGGAACGCACAGGAACGGAGTTCCGGCTGGCTTCAGAGTTGGCCACGCCCACTACAGCCAAAACCTCTGCGTCCCTGGCTACAAAACCTCTGCATGCCTGGCCACCCCATGCCTTCCCTGGCCTATCCAAGGGCCGGCTTGCCCAGGCTCCCTGCAGCCACAGGGCGCCGGGGCAAGCCTAGGGGAGGCATGGGGTGTGGCCTAATATGCTAATGAGCTGTGCTGTCAGGGGTGTGGCCTAGTATGCTAATGAGTTTCTGCTGTTGGGTGTGGCTTATTATGCTAATGAGTTCCTGCTGGAGATTTTGGGGGGAAGCAGGGTTTGGGGAAGGGAGGGACCTCAGCAGAGTATAATGCTATAGAGTCCACCCTCCAAAGCAGACATGTGTTTCCCCCCCCAAGGGGAATTGTTCTCTGTCATCTGGAGATTAGTTGTAATTCTGGGAGATCTCCAGCCACCTCTTGGGTTGTTATTCTGGGAGATCTCCAGCCCCCCTAGAAGGTTCAGATCCAACCAGTAATATATTCACAGAGTCCATACCTGAAACCAAACTAGTACTGTGGGTTGAAATAATCATAGTCAAACACTGTTCAAAGTGAGGTGTCATTTAGAGTTGTCATCCCCCTGGCCGGAGCAAGGGTTCCCCTGATTTTGGTGCTCTAAGCTGCCACCAGCCAACTGGCCGGTGGGGAAGCCCCACCCCAAAACAGCCCCCTTCCACGTTGGCATTGCTGGTGCAATGACGTCACCCAGTAGTGATGTCATCATGTTGCCGACATCGGGGGTGACGCTCTAGTTTTTGGGCAAACTGTATGGTTTTGAGGACAAAAAAACATAGAATTTTGCCCAAAGAATAAAGTGTCATGCCCCAATGTTGGCAATGTAATGACAGCACTTCCATCTGATGTCATTGTACCCTGTGCAATTTGCGCACATAGCAGAAGAGCCCAACGAGAACCCGGGAGCCCCGCAGTGGATCAGAGGTAGGACCTAGCAACCCTAGTGTCATTTAATACAGAACAGACTGTTGCTGCCAAAGCACTAATAAATGTATGTGCTTAGTTTTTCAGTAGAACAGAAACAAAACCACATGGTTGTGCAAATAATTTAAAATTTCAAACCTCCAACCTTTCTCTTTCAGAACATTTCCACTTCTCATAGCATCAGGAACAAAACCCGCACAATGTGCTTATGCATGTGGCTTTCTGCATTTGTCTGCAAATCATTCACAGGAAGCTCTTTCACACTACCTCAGGATGAAAAGTTGCTGTTTTTCACACTCGCTAAAAAAACCTGCATGTGAGAATAATACCTTTACAATTTTGAACTGTCCACAGACTTTTAATCTTCAGGCCATCAGATTCTGCAAGCTCTTCTCCTGTCTTTTCACACTTATAAGAAACAGGAATCAGGCAATATTGCTCTAAAAAGTAGGAAAAGACAATGGGCAAGTCAAAGTATGCAAATACATTAGAATTTAGATCCATGCATTTCTCAGTTTACACAGGACGTTTATTGAACATGCCAGTGAAATAAACAATTGCTTGTCATTATAGTAAACCATGACATTTAGTTCGAGAGTTTTTCATCAAATTACTGTACTCTCATATAGTAAAACAGTCAGGAAAGATTTGGATCAGGGTCCTGCAGTTTCTTTTTTTAACACTTTATTAAATATAAAAAATAACAATACAGTCAATCAACTATAGTAAAATAAGCCACAATAAACCACAGAATTCACCAAATGTTTCTTATAATTATCAACAAAACATTACAAGAAAACCAGTAGAACCCAGTACGATAGAATTCCTGTAATAAAGAGGCTCTGGTCTGTATGCAAAATTCCCAACAATTATGCAGATTTAAGAGTGCTTTACAAATGGAGCCATTTATGATAGATTGGATTTGGGGGAAGAAAGTCTTGTGCAGACATGAAACTTAATACAGGTGCCCATCTACGTATAAATTTAGAATAGATGGATGTATGAGCTATCTGTGTTCTTTGAGTAAAGTCGGAAATCTTGGCCATTACAATTTTTTTCTTGCATCTTGCCCTTCTGTACTAGACCCAAGGGTCCTGCAGTTTCTGATCCCTACTCTATGACTACAGCCCTATTTGTAATTTTTTAAAAAAACATAATGCTAAATTTTAAAAAATGTTTTGTGAAATAAGTGTAAGAAATAAACGTCCCAAAATCTAAACAAACTGAACATGACAAAGGGGTCTTTGAATACTGATTCACCTATTGATGGGAGTATTGTTGTAACAAAGCATGTAGAGGAAGAGAGACAAATCCTGCTTCCTCCCCCTGCCTTTACCTTACTGTGCTCTATTGCTGTAAGCATTGTTCTTTCAGCGTGGCCCACTTCTGGTATTGGACCCAGGTTGGGAGGAAGGAGCACAGCAAAATAAGGTGAGCAAGGAGGCAAGATTTACCCCCCCCCATCCACACCAAATACTATGGGCCATATCAGATGATCCTTACATAAAACTTCTCCATGTTCAAAGCCAGGCACGCAGGACCCGTAGGACTTTCTTTGCCAAGCTTTTACCCTCCAAAGATATTAAGCAAAAAGGGTCAGTAAGTTTCCACAAAAAAATCATACTGGAATGGACCCTCCTCTTCCTGCTGCACCAGGGCCTCAGCGCAAACTGGGACAGCTAGGATTTCCCATAGAGGCATTGACAGATGTCTCTTTTTCATGTCTATTTTGTAGTATATCTATTCAAATATAAACAACATATATAAGCATAAAGGCAGATCTCCATTTTACAGGCAATCTTTTATGATCTGCATGTCCTTCAAAAGAGCTTTCTAAAATTGTCTCGAAAGAGAGAATCAAGATTGCAAGTAGCAATAATACATATAATTATGTCTTGATAGACTAAATTGGAAGTGGAGCAAGACTGATGCCTGAGAGGCTTGAGGAAGAATTCAGGCTGCCCTTGATTGTATTGAGTTAGGGTTATTATCTCATAAGCACACTTAAACATATTTTACAACAAAATGTCACCTCTCTTTAACAAACAATTAGGACAGGCCGCATGGAACTTCACAAACAGACTGTCTGAAAATCCTTCCCCTTCAATACACGCTACAGAACAGTCATCCAAACAACCAGACAAGCTGTCTTTGTTGACATCTGTTCTCTTTTCAATACAGGAATTATCCTCCTGGGTAATTCCATCTTCAGCTGTTCTAGCACTGATGCCATCTTATAGATTTACCTAACTCCAACATTTCTGCCACCAGACATAACTATTTTGATTCAGCAATGACCCACAAGAAAAAAAAAACCCTGCTTGTTCACAACATAATATTACACTTTTGTGGGCAACAAGGTTGTTTGGGACACAGCAGAGGAGATAAATTGGATCCTTATCCCAGGCATGAACAGGGTGTTTAGTTCCTTCCCCAATGATGTTCCTATGTGCAGCCCTTTGCATCTTTCTTCTTCTCCTGCCTTGACACAGTGTGGTTTGCTTCCCAGCGGTGGAGTGCTTACAGGAGGTGCAATTTATGTCTACACGCAGAGTACACAGACAGATCCACAGCCCCACAAGGGATCTTTGTAATAGAAAGATCTCCATCCATTTATTCTCCACCTGTCATAATGATGGGCACTTTGCTAATCTTAGAATAATATCTAGGAAACCTGAAGGGAAACAATGCTTGCAAGAAGTCTGGGTAGATTTCAGATCCAACAGTGAGTGCTTAGTAAGTTACACGGGCAGTATCAAGTTTTCTGAGACCAAAAGGAGAAATAGAGGTCTTTCCCATCAAGCCCAAAGCTCAAAATGGTGATTCTTCCAGCTTCACCCTATGGCTCTTCCCCAGCATCTTTTTAGAGCTATACTGCTTCTTTACATGGAGGTTCATTTGCCTATCATGCCGTCACATGCTGACTTTTGGGAAATGACCCAAGATTTAGTTTGTATAGGTTGTCTCCTGCAAATGTCTACATGCCCCCAAATGTTATACTTTATAGTTGTCTTATTTCAATTTATTTTTTATTAATCCCTTTGTGTATATATTTTAACAGTGTTCATGTAGCCAGCGATACCGAATATATTCTCTTGCCACTTCTGCTATTATAAATAACAATCACAAGAAGAAATAACAACACGGTTCTCATCATATATATTTGTTTGAAGCTCAGTCATTATTTTTCCTGTACGTTCATAAAGGGGGGAAATTGAGTATATTCACAGTCTGGGATCCACCAAGGGATGTAAATATAATTTTGCCTACTATGCAGGGGGCAAAGCACATGCTTTCATAGGATCAACACTGGTGGGACAGGCTTGTGTGTTATAAACTACCTCAATTTAAAACAATAAACCAGAGCATCCAAGTTGGAATATTGAATGCAGCAAGCCCCCATGTATCGCAGACAAAGGAGGGGATGAAGGAGCTCTCAGTGTCCTATATTGTCAAATGACAACAAAGCTGGCAGAATTTGCCATTGGAATCTGCACAGCAATATCACAGACGTTTACTGTTTCTTTCGTCTGTGGATGGCTTTGCTCGTGAAGCTAAATGACAGATTTACAGTTTACACTAAAATTGCCTGCAATATTATTGCATCGGTACTGATGTATTTCAACAAATACTGCAACAATGAATTTAAGCAATCAGCTGTCTCCACAAACATCAAGGCTCTTAGAGTGCCCACAATGTTGCAGGCAACCAAGACTGAACGGAATTTCTCCTTTTTTAAGCAATCTTAAGGCACTAATGAGGTTTATTCATTAAGGGTCAATGGCACTCATGGATAATGTATGCAGCTGATCACTTTCGGAGGCCATGAAGATAAGAAATAGGCATTTTCATCAGGGATGCTCCCTCTTCTGCCTGTTCGAATTGTACTTGGCTCACAAATTGTAAGCAGGACCTCGGAAAAGAGGTTTGTTTTTCCAGTGCTCAAAGTTGGATAAAAAGCGTACACATTCTCCCAAATTTCCCTGTCCCTCTACCACCATCTTAAATTTTTAAAAATAGCAGCATTTCAATCCAGGGGTGAGTGCTGTGTGGTTTGTCATTTTCTTTTAGTCCCTTTTGCTTGGTTTACTCCCTCTTCATTAGATTCAGCTGGCAAATAATTTGCCCGGACTGCCTCCCTCCCCCTATCCATTTGCCCAATGATCCCAGCTGGGGGTGGGGGCCTCAGTCTGCCAAAGAGACTGTTGCTGGTTCATTTTACACAGGTTGGGTCTGGGGTCCTCACCCTGCATGGCAGGTTCTCCTCAGTTCCTACATGCATGGTGCCTGATTCAAATTAGGACGGTACACAGAGAAAGGGCTACAGTATTCTCTCCCATGCCATTTCTTGGCCTGAAGCAATACCTGGAAGTGCTGTTTGTACACTCTGGGAGCATTTCAGATAGGTGGCTTTTTGCGACGCTCCTGCAGCGCAACAAGATGCCCCGCCAACAACTCCAGGACGCTGGACAGATATGTCCATCTGATCGCATCCCTTTAATCCGCGGGGGAATCGCATGTCTGTCGCAGCTTCTGGTACGTATGATCGCAGCCCAAGAGAAACTGTTTTTATACCATGAATAATTAGAAGAATAATAAATGAAGCCAGACTAACATTCTAGTTTCTTATTGCAAATGAAAAAAGAAACAGTGACATATGTCTTACTTTGAAAAAGAATAGGAAACAATTGGAATATCTGCTACATGACACTTCAGTTTCTTGTCTGCGTATTTATGCCACTTAGAACCTATTGTCAGATTTATTTGCTGAACTTTCCCCAACTTCTTGGCACTCACACCAAGGATCTGTTAACAGTTACTGCATTTTTAAGGCTTCAGGAGCAAAATTCAATCTCTGCTTCTACATAAAGCTATTGTGATTGCTTGCATGCCCAGTTCCCCTCAGGCACTCATTTATTACAGTATATTACATACTCCTATCTAACCCTAACCCTATCGGCTCAATCAATGAGGACAGGTAAATATCTTCCAACCAACGAATGTCCTGCTAATGCAACTGTGTTAAGGATCTATCTTTATTTCTTAGCATATGTATAAATGTGTGTGTGGTTGTGTATTGTTTGAATGATATATATATCCTCCAGTAAAAAGACATTATATTTTACTGAATACAGTCTCTGTGTCTGTTCTGATACTTACAGCAAAGGTGGGACTTCTGTATACATTGGTGTGAACCTAATTTGCCTATTGCCAATTAATAATCATAACCTCCCCTAGACTAATTAAGAATTCAAGGCAATTTGGCTAACAATGGTTCTAAGGCATGGAGCATTCAGAAATACATTTTACCTTTGTTATTGGCTAGAGATACTTTCCCTAAACATTCCTTGGAGTTTTGTAAGGGTTTTTCAGTCTTTGAATGCATTCAAAACAAATATGTAGGTTGTGAATGCGAACTTGAACGTGGCTTACTATGTTTAAGGAAATGCCCGATGACTCAGATAATATTTTTGCTAGAAGCAATACTGAAATACTTTAGACATTGATTTCACACTTTGCTGTTAGGGTTGCCAGCTCTGGGTTCAGAAATTCCTGGAGGTTTGAGGGTGGAGCCTGTGAAAGGAAGGGACCTCCGCAGAATCCACCCTCCAAAGGTGCCATTTTGTCAGGGGAGAATGATCTTTGTAGTCAGATCTATAGGCCCTCCCTTGAGGTTGGCAAATCTACCTGCTGTGTATAGTTGCCCTTAGAAATTAAAAAAAGCTATGAAGGAAACTAACAGTGCCATCCTAAACAGAGTTAAACTTTTCTAACCTCACTGATTTCTACTAACTTAACTCATATGTTGCGAAGGTGTTCAAGTAACTATATCTACGATTACTAAAGTCAGTTATCAGCAGCTTTTGGTGATATAAAAATGTTGTTTCGCATAGCATTATACAGTTCCTTTAAAGAAATCAAAGGACTGCAAATAAAGGAAACCAAGCATGAAACAAGAGAAATCTTAGAATTTTTATTGATTTCTAAGAAATCTGTGATCCGACCACTTCTTCAAATGACAGCGGGGAACAGACACCATGCTGGATTCCTGATATTCAGTTCTGCTATTTTTGCTAGTAAATCACAGTGCTTGTTTCAAGTTGAATCTGTTTATGGTCTCCTGCTTCCAGTCTCTGAGGTTGTAATTGGAAGGGCAGCTTCAACCTGTGTTCTTTCTGATGGTCTCTGAGCTAAAGCAGAAAAAATCCAATATGATTTATTCCCAAGTCATCTACTTAGCATTGGGGTATAACCATATTGACAGACAAAGCATGAATACATACATTTAAAAGTAGATGCTTCACTCTAGAGGTCTGTGCACATTCTCAGGAACCCACTGAACTTCTGGGCTTCTTCATTTACTTAATTAAATGGGGATGCTTGGTGCACTGGGATGTATGTGCAGAGTTGCTCATTCCACTGAAAGAATACAGAAGTCATTGAAGATGAAAGAATTGCAGTCTGTGTGCACATCTGTACAGAAAATTAACGTATCATGGCAATTTTGCTAGGAACAAAATAATAAGGTTATGTCATAGTAACTGGTGCTAGTTAAAGTCACAGATTAGGTGAATGTAATCTCAGTTAAATTTAAACCATATTGTGAAGTATATGACACAAAACAACACATTTCCCAGTGATCTAATCCAGAGGATCATTGTAAAGACAGCTGGGTGGCGAACCCGCGTACTGACCGTATGGTGACTTGCCTGCCTGGTGTGAAGGTAGCAGACATTACGTATGTTTTAGATAGGCTGGTAGATAGTGCTGGGGAGGAGCCAGTGGTCGTGGTGCATGTCGGCACCAACGATGTGGGGAAATGCAGTCATGAGGTCCTGGAGGAGAAATTTAGGCTGCTGGGCAGGAAACTTAGGTCCAGGACCTCCAAGGTAGCTTTCTCAGAAGTGCTACCTGTTCCACGTGCAGGGCTGGAGAGACAGGCACAGATCAGGAATCTCAGTGTGTGGATGAAACGATGGTGTAGGGGGAAAGGTTTCAAGTTTGTTAGGCACTGGGATGCTTTTTGGAACAAGAGGGAGCTGAACAGGTGAGACAGTTTCTACTTGTCCCGAGAAGGAACCAGGCTGCTGGCGCTTAAAATCAAAAAGGTGGCAGAGCAGTTTTTAAACTGAATATCGGGGGAAAGCCGACAGGAGATGAAAAGTCTCTGATTCGGGTTGGCTTATCTCAGAGAGATGAGGGGTTACCTGACTGCCTGACAAGGTCTCGAGATTGCAAGAGGAAGGTTTCAGGCTTAACTTGTATGGGAAATTATAGCTGTTTCTATACAAATGCTAGAAGTGTCCAAGGTAAAATCGGGGAATTGGAGTGCTTGGTGTTGGAGGGAAAAATAGACATTGTGGGTATTTCAGAAACTTGGTGGGATGAGGAAAATCAGTGGGATACAGTGATTCCCGGTTATATATTATATCGGAAGGATAGGGGGGGAAGGGGTGGAGGTGGGGTGGCTCTGTATGTCAGAGAGGGTATAAAGTCCAGAAAGATTGAGAGGCTAAGAGAATTGGATTCGCTTCTGGAAATTCTATGGGTTGAAATAGGGGGGCCAAAAGGAAACTTAACACTGGAAGTTTGTTATCGCCCACCAAATCAAAAGATAGAGGAGGATTATAAAATGATGAATGAATTCAAGATAGCAGCTAGACAAAAACACTGTGTCATAATAGGTGATTGGGTCAATATGTGTTCTAGTCGAGAAAAAGAGATTGAGTTTCTAGACACTCTAAATGACTGTGCTCTGGAGCAGATGGTCACGGAACCTACCAGGGGAGAAGCGATCCTGGATTTGGTCCTAAGTAACACTCAAGACCTGGTGAGAGATGTAAAAATGATTGCACCACTTGGGAACAGTGATCATAATGTTGTTGAGTTCAACATTTGTATAAATAGGGAATTGGCCAAAAAGACTCACACAACCACTTTTAACTTTAAAAGGGGTAATTTTTCTGATATGAGGGGACATGTGGGGAGGAAACTGAAGGGAAAAGTAGAAAGGGTCAAAACCATTGGGGAAGCTTGGAAACTGTTTAAAACTACAATTCTAGAAGCTCAAATAAAATATATTCCGCAGGTTAGGAAAGGCACAAACAGGTATAAGAAAAAGCCTACATGGTTAACAAACAAAGTAATGGAAGCTGTAAAAGGTAAAAAGGATTCCTTTAAGCAGTGGAAAGCTAGTCACAGTGAGGCTGATAAAACAGAACACAGGCTATGGCAAATAAAATGCAAGTCTGTGGTCAGGCATGCAAAAAGGGAATATGAGGAGCATATAGCAAAAAATGTAAAGACCAACAATAAAACTTTCTTCAAATACATTAGAAACAGGAAACCAGCCAGGGAGGCAGTGGGGCCCTTGGATGACCAAGGGGTAAAAGGAGTACTGAAGGATGATAGGGAAATGGCTGAGAAGCTAAATGCATTTTTTGCCTCCGTCTTCACTGTGGAAGATGAGAGGTGCTTGCCCACTCCAGAGCCGCTGAGTTCGGGAGGGGTGTTGAAAGACCTGAGTCAGATTGAGGTGACGAGAGAGGAGGTCCTAAAACTGATAAACAACTTAAAAACTGATAAATCACCAGGCCCAGATGGCATACATCCAAGAGTTCTGAAAGAACTCAATTGTGAACTTGTGGATCTCCTGACAAAAATATGTAATCTCTCCTTAAAATCAGCCTCCATTCCTGAGGACTGGAAGGTAGCTAATGTCACTCCCATCTTTAAAAAGGGTTCCAGAGGAGATCCGGGAAATTACAGGCCTGTCAGTCTGACGTCGATACCGGGTAAATTGGTGGAAACCATTATTAAGGAAAGAATTAGTAGGCACATAGATGAACAAAACCTATTGAGGCAGACTCAACATGGGTTCTGTAAGGGAAGATCTTGTCTCACTAACCTGTTAATGTTCTTTGAGGGGGTGAACAAACATGTGGACAAGGGGGATCCAATAGATATTGTTTACCTTGACTTCCAGAAAGCTTTTGATAAAGTTCCTCATCAAAGGCTCCTAAGCAAGCTCAAAAATCATGGGATAAAAGGACAAGTCCTTTTATGGATCAAAAACTGGCTAATTAATAGAAAACAGAGAGTGAGTATAAATGGGCAGTTCTCCCAGTGGAGGGGTGTAAGCAGTGGGGTACCACAGGGATCAGTACTTGGTCCACTGCTTTTTAACTTGTTCATTAATGATTTGGAGTTGGGAGTAAGCAGTGAAGTGGCTAAATTTGCGGATGATACGAAGTTGTTCAGGGTGGTGAAAACCAGTGAGGATTGTGAGGCACTCCAAAGGGATCTGTCAAAGTTGGGCGAGTGGGCGTCAACATGGCAAATGGGGTTCAATGTGGCCAAGTGCAAGGTGATGCACATTGGAGCCAAAAATCCTAACTATAAATACACGTTGATGGGGTCTGAACTGGCAGAGACAGATCAAGAGAGAGATCTTGGAGTTGTAGTAGATAACTCACTGAAAATGTCGAGACAGTGTGTGACTGCAATAAAGAAGGCCAATGCTATGCTGGGGATTATTAGGAAGGGTATTGTAAACAGATCAGCCAATATCATAATGCCGCTATATAAATCAATGGTGCGACCTCATCTGGAATACTGTGTGCAATTCTGGTCACCACACCTTAAAAAGGATATTATAGCTTTGGAAAAAGTGCAGAAAAGAGCAACTCGAATGATAAAAGGGTTGGAACACTTTCCCTATGAGGAACGGTTAAGGCGCTTAGGGCTCTTTAGCTTGGAGAAACGACGACTGAGGGGTGACATGATTGAGGTTTATAAGATTATGCATGGGAAAGAGCAGGTAGAGAAAGAGGTACTTTTCTCCCTTTCTCACAATACAAGAACCCGTGGGCACTCCATGAAATTGCTGAGCGGTCGGGTTAGAACGGATAAAAGGAAGTACTTCTTCACCCAAAGAGTGATTAACACTTGGAATTCACTGCCACAGGAAGTGGTGGCAGCTACAAGCATGGACGGCTTCAAAAGGGAATTAGATAAGCATATGGAGCAGAGGTCCATCAGTGGCTATTAGCCACAAGGTATAGATAGGGACTCTGGGGCAAGTGATGCTCTGTCATCTTGGTGCTTGGGGGGGGGTCAACAGTGGGAGGGCTTCTAATGTCCTGGCCCCACTGGTGGACCTCCTGATGGCACTGGTATTTCTGGCCACTGTGGGATACAGAGTGTTGGACTGGATGGGCCTTTGGCCTGATCCAACATTGGCATCTCTTATGTTCTTATGTTCTTATGTTCTCTAATCTGGGAGAACCAGGTTTGATTCCCCACTAAGAAAGGGGAGGTCTGCAGTTACCAAATCTGCGACTATATTATGAAGCAGTTTGTCTTACATGGATAGAACAATGGGTTCATTTAGACAACAAAAAACTGTTCGCTTTGGAAGGACACGATTGCAGGTTTGGTTGGCATGCATACCTATGGTATGAAAAGTCTAAAGTGGACAGTTTTTTTAAGCACCACTTTGTAAGAAATATACTGTTTGCGACATGGATGAGATATAAATGATTTTTCTATGAAGCAAGACCACTTTGGATTATACCAGCAGAGGTACTAGAACCGTATACCAGACAACAAGTAAAAGAATGGTTGCCGTACAGAGACTTAATAAAAAAGGAGGGAACAGAATGGGTAATGAAAAAACAAGATGAGATACAGTATAAATATGTCTGGTTGAGTTATATACAGATATGTGATTTGTTTAAGGCAGATAAGAAAAAGTATGGGTTTAGAGAAGAGAAAAATGAAATTGAAGTTATATGGGAGAGTAGAGGGAAAAAAGCGATTTCAAATGTATATAAAATTTTGTTGAAATGGTATACAGAGGATGAGACTGTGAAAGAACAAATGCTTAAATGGGCTGTTAATATGAATAGGGAGGTGACTATGGACTCTTGGGAGTATTTGTGGAAAAATTCTATTAAGATATCAACTTGTACTAATGTTAAAGAAAATTGTTATAAAATAATGTGCAGGTGGTATATGACACCAAAGAAAATAGCAAATATGAACCAAAATATGTCTAATGTGTTGGAAATGTAAAAAACATGAAGGCTCATTTTACCATATGTGGTGAACTTGTGAGAAAGCTGTGGATTTTTGGACAAAAATTCATAGTGAAATGCAACAAATTTTTTAAAAGTACATTTAAAAAAGAACCAGAAATTTTACTCTTAGGACTTAAAATGGAAGAAGTAAATGTAACAAAAAAGACTATGCTTCGGTACTTGATAACGACGGCAAGAATGGTATATGCACAATGTTGGAAGCAAGAGAGAATACCAGAAATAGATGAATGGATACGTAAAGTACTGTTCATGGCAGAGATGGACAAAATCACGAGAAAATTGAACAACAACAAAGAAGATCAAGAATTTTTTGAAGAATGGAACGACTTTAAAGACTATTTGGAGAAAAACTGGGATGTAAAACAAAATGTATTATGTTTAGAGCAATATTGAAACAAATTAATGTTATCTGGGAATATACTGGTAAGACGAAGGGAGAAGCATTGCGGGAAGCCAACTCGAGGGGGAGGGAGGAGTGGGAATATGGATATGGATTAATTGAAATAATACTGAACATGTTGTTATATCCAAAAAAAAATAATTCTAAAAAAACACACACATGGAATTCACTGCCACAGGAAGTGGTGGTGGCTACAAGCATGGACGGCTTCAAAAGGGAATTAGATAAGCATATGGAGCAGAGGTCCATCAATGGCTATTAGCCACAAGGTATAGATAGGGACTCTGGGGCAAGTGATGCTCTGTCTTCTTGGTGCTTGGGGGAGTCAACAGGCTTCTAATGGCCTGGCCCCACTGCTGGACCTCCTGATGGCACCTGGTGTTTTTGGTCGTTGTGTGACAGGGTGTTGGACTGGATGGGCCTTTGACCTGATCTAACATTGGCGTCTCTTATGTTCTTATAAAGCAGATAGAACCTATAGTGTATCTTTGTAAAATGAAGGTTTCATACTTGTGGGTAAAAGTAAGGATAAGTTCTTTCTGTTGTTTGCTGCAAGAGCTTGAGCAGCAATTTGGAGGTTCAGAATTGACCAGCATTTATATCCCATGCTTGACTTCTTAGAGTTTGAAAGTTTTACTTATAACTTTGTATGCTCTCAGGTATTTCTGGCAGAGCTTGCCGGGGTGCACCAGAGCCCCGGACTTGTCAGGCACCCTTAGTGACTGTTGGGGTTTGATGGGGGTTTCTGGAACTTCATGGGGCCTGGAGTCTGGGGCTACCCCGAAAACTGGGAGCACTCTGAAAAAACTGCCACAACAAAACCACTGGAGGTGCCTGAGTCGGGGCAAGAGAACTGCAGTGATATCTGGCTTGAATCTGGACAACTGTGGTGCCAGAGAGCTGCAAGTGCCTTTTCTGCTGCTTGACCGCCCTGATTGTAATTTACCTTATTTATTGTTGCGATCCACTCAGAGTCAAGATACTATATAGAGCCCATGTACATTATGATGAATTTTCTCTGTTAGTATGAATTAATTGTGAATTAGTCAGTATTAGATTGATTGTTTAATTAATAACTTGGGATACTTCTGTTTGATTGGTTAATTAAGTATTAATTTGAAGTTAGTAATAGGGTTGGATTTATTGTTAATTGGGCTTTCGGAGGATCGCAATTAATTGAGTTGGGATGTTAAGGATTGCTGGGTGGGGAGAGGGTATAACACATAGTATAAGAGGGTATAAGAGATCCCACTAATTCTGATGGACTGGTGGATCTGAATCTGACAATAAGGACTAGAAGGATGTTATATAGTTTGGTTAGGTTTATATCTAGTCTAAATTGGTCAATATATGGTTTTATATGGTTGAGGGAATTATAAGGGGTAGACTTGTTTTATGTTTTATGAATGGGGGAGACCAACCAGGGGCTGGGGATCCCAGTAATTGGGGCACGAGGGAAGTATGGTGGTGGGAAAGGGTCTTGTAAGGGATGGAGATGAAGATATGGGTATGCTCTATCTCTGTCTAACCTTCATCCTATCCCGAGATATGCAGTTAGTGAGGATAGGAAAATAAACCTTTCTCCAACACTGGCGTTGTACAATTACAGGTCCATTAATAATATGACCACTACGCTGCAAAATTATTTTGCAGCACAAAAAGTGGACCTGGCATGCATGACTGAGACCTGGACAAGGGAGGGTGAAACAGTTGCCCTGAAAGAATTAGCCCCACCAGGGTTCTCCGTCCTTCACCAATCCTGGATAAAAGGTCTGGGGGCATGGTGGTTCTCATCCAGGAGTCTTTCCTCTTCAGGGCACTCCCCATGCCAAAGATCCCCAGTATTGACTGTGTTGGCCTGGTGTGGG
>NW_015166424.1:0-5845 GCF_001447785.1 Gekko japonicus
CACGGAGTGGAATGACAGCCCCAGGTTGGTGCAGGAGTGTTCAGGGACTAAGATGACAGGGCCAAGAGTGGAATGACGGCCCCAGGGTGGAGCAGGAGTGTTCTGGAACTCGAATGACAGGGCCAAGAGTGGAATGACAGCCCCAGGTTGGTGCAGGAGTGTTCAGGGACTAAGATGACAGGGCCAAGAGTGGAATGACGGCCCCAGGGTGGAGCAGGAGTGTTCTGGAACTCGAATGACAGGGCCAAGAGTGGAATGACAGCCCCAGGTTGGTGCAGGAGTGTTCAGGGACTAAGATGACAGGGCCAAGAGTGGAATGACGGCCCCAGGGTGGAGCAGGAGTGTTCTGGAACTCGAATGACAGGGCCAAGAGTGGAATGACAGCCCCAGGTTGGTGCAGGAGTGTTCAGGGACTAAGATGACAGGGCCAAGAGTGGAATGACGGCCCCAGGGTGGAGCAGGAGGGAATGACAGGGCCACGGAGTGGAATGATGGCCTCAGGGTAGAGCAGCAGTGTTCTGGGACGATAGGCCACGGAGTGGAATGACAGCCCCAGAGTGCACCAGGAGTGTTCATTCCACTCTTGGCCCTGTCATCCCAGTCCCTGAACACTCCTGCTACACCCTGGTTCTGTCATTCCACTCCTCACAGATCATCAGTCTTTCGTGCCCCCCCCCGCAGCCACTGACACCTATCCCTGCAGCAACCCGGCAGGCTTGACTCTTCGCCTCATGCTCCTCAAATATGAGGAACAAATGTAGATGGAGAGTGATTTCAGCAAAGTGTACTTTATTCAATCAGGAACAAGACGACTTTGCCCAGCTGGCAGGCCGTCTTATATTTCGCGGGACACCGCCACCCAAAACACCCCCCCACTTCCCAATTGGTTATTTACAGTGACCGAGAGTTCCATAGGCTCGGCAGGGAGCCTAGCCCCCTGATTGGAGTGGGCTAGGATCCGCATAGTCCATTGTCTCTTTGAGTAGGCCGTCTTATATTTCGCGGGACACCGCCACCCAAAACACCCCCCCCACTTCCCAATAGGTTATTTACAGTGACCGAGAGTTCCATAGGCTCTCGGCAGGGAGCCTAGCCCCCTGATTGGAGTGGGCTAGGATCCGCATAGTCCATTGTCTCTTTGAGTTTGTGTTTGACTGCGTGGAGCCCCAACTGGCCACGCAGTCTGAACTGAGTACATTACACCCCTCCCCCGTAGAATAGATCTTCTTCCAGCTCCACTGGACACCTACTAGTGTCATGGCAGACGACTTCCTTTACGGAGAACAGCCCCTGTTCCTCCAGTGAGGCGTCATCAAACCCCAGCCCTGTTCATCGCAGTTGGAAACAAATCCCATTAGGTTTATGATTTATTACTTTGTATTTTAATTTATACTATATTTTAATTTAATAATAAATATATTTAATATTTATATTTGTACTCCGCCTCACCTGAATTCAAGGTCACCCTCAAGTGGCAGATTTAGATCTAGATATCTGTAAGCCGTGCTCGATGGGCTTTGAACAGAAATCTCTTGCCTATTAGGGTCTTCAGTCTCCTTGCTTCCCTTTCTTTCTCTACAACTGTGTGCTTGTTTGTGTCTGTTTGTCAACTGAGGGCAACATTCCCTGCATCTAATGAGGTGGAGGATTCAGCCCTCCAAAGTTTCCGTCACATTGGCTCTTCCTTTCACATTGCGTTTCAAAGTTTGCGAAACGTTCCCCTGGATCCCTGGGTGGCGGCCTTGTCGTTTCGGCTCGGCCTCCACCTCTCGCTTATGAGAGGTCGTTTTGGCTCCAGCAGGTCTCTTTAGGGGCTCTTTAAAAACGTATGGCTGCCGCCGCTGCTGGAACCGCCCTCCCATTGTTTCCAATGGGCAACCCTGGCGCCTGCGGCAATGGCCGCGGGGGGAGGGTGAAATGTTCCCCCGGCTCCCTGGGCTTCGGAATGGCTGCCTTGAACTTCTAAGGGCAAATTCCACCTCTCGCGTATGATGTTCGAGCGGCGTTGCCGCTCGAACATCATACGCGAGAGGTGGAATTTGCCCTTAGAAGTTCAAGGCAGCCATTCCGAAGCCCAGGGAGCCGGGGGAACATTTCGCATCTAATGAGGTGGAGGATTCAGCCCTCCAAAGTTTCCGTCACATTGGCTCTTCCTTTCACATTGCGTTTCAAAGTTTGCGAAACGTTCCCCTGGATCCCTGGGTGGCGGCCTTGTCGTTTCGGCTCGGCCTCCACCTCTCGCTTATGAGAGGTCGTTTTGGCTCCAGCAGGTCTCTTTAGGGGCTCTTTAAAAACGTATGGCTGCCGCCGCTGCTGGAACCGCCCTCCCATTGTTTCCAATGGGCAACCCTGGCGCCTGCGGCAATGGCCGCGGGGGGAGGGTGAAATGTTCCCCCGGCTCCCTGGGCTTCGGAATGGCTGCCTTGAACTTCTAAGGGCAAATTCCACCTCTCGCGTATGATGTTCGAGCGGCCTTGCCGCTCGAACATCATACGCGAGAGGTCGTTTTGGCTCCAGCAGCTCTCTTTAGGGGCTTTTAAAAAACTTATGGCCGCCGCCGCTGCTGGAGCCGCCCTCCCATTGTTTCCAATGGGCAATCCTGGCGCCTGCTGCCGCGCGGGGAGGGCGAAATGGTCCCCCGGCTCCCTGGGCTTCGGGAAGGCGGTCTTCAACTCCGAGGAGCTAATGCCCCCTCTCGCGTCTGATCTCCTTCCTTTTAGTCCATCCCCTGAGATGCCGTTGTCCAGTCACAATAGCCACAGGCAAAGCGCGACGTCAAGCGCCCCCCCCCCCCACCTGGCCGTCCAGGTGTTATTTGAGGCTGCAGCAGGTACGGTGGGAAAGAGGCGGGAAGCGCGGAGAGGGAAGAGCCAGAAGCCCCGCCGTGGTCCGCCGAGGCTCGCCGCGGGGACTGCCTGGAGGCGGGGAGGTTCCCCGCACACGGCAAACGACGGCAACGCTGCCACGAAGGGACGTACTTCGGCCTCCGAAGCCGCCGGCGAGCGGGGCAAGGGAGGAGGAGTTGGTGCGCTGCCGGCCGAGAAGAGGCAGGATTTACAGGCTGGGGGAAGGGCAGGCGAGCTGGAGCTTGCCCGGCGACGGTCTTTGGCTTCCGTCCGTGAGCGAGTGGCCGGCGTGGACGATGGAGTCCAGTTTGGTAAGGGAATCTGTCGGAGGCTTTCTGCGATAGGGGGGTGGGTTAGGGTGGGCTGGAGGAAGCCTCGGAACGTCCCGGCCCGAGCGCGGCCTCGGGTCCCGAAGGCAAAGAGCGTTTAATTAGAGTATCCACCCGCACACTAAGAAGTGGAAGCCAGCGGTTTAGGGTGAACGAGTCGGGGGAGCTTCGCTACTTGGCAAGAGTTCGGGAAGGGTAGAGCTGCTTGGAAGGTGGATGTACCGCAGGAGGTTTCTTGCTGCAGAGATTCGATCTGCCTTTACTTATGTCTGCACACCTCCGCCAT
The DNA here is from genome assembly GCF_001447785.1 of Gekko japonicus. Classification (NCBI taxonomy): domain Eukaryota; kingdom Metazoa; phylum Chordata; class Lepidosauria; order Squamata; family Gekkonidae; genus Gekko; species Gekko japonicus. The sequence goes on from NW_015166424.1 coordinate 3,462, forward strand.
ACAAGCAAGTTTCTTTGCAGGTGCCAAAGGGTACTTCAGGACCAACGTTTCAGTTTTCTTTGCAGGTGTCAAAGGGTACTTCAGGACCAGCTTTTCAGTTTTGCGGCTGAAGTCTGAATTTTAATTACGGTTGCCGCCAGTTTAGTGGGAAAAGCTGGCCTGACCTGAGGTTTCGCCTTTCGGTTTAGTTCAATGGGCATAAGACCATGAAAGATATAAATAGGAGGAGGGGGAGGTTGGATTTATACGCCACCCTTCACTATCCAAAGGAGTCTCAGAGCGGTTTACAAACTCCTTTCCCCTCCCCACAACAGACACCCTGTGAGGTAGGTGGGGCTGAGAGAGCTCTGACAGAAACTGCTCTTTTTCAAGAACAGCTCTTATCAGAACTACGACTTGCCGAAGGTCATCCAGCAGGTGCAAGTGGAGGAGTGGGGAATTAAACCCGGTTCTCCCAGATTACAGTCTGTGCACTTAATCACTACACCATACAGGCTCTCAATAAAATAAAAAAACTACCATTCAGTGTTATAGGTACATTGGGTGTTGTTTAGAAATAACTTGCAAAAATTACCAGCCAAATTATAATCTATGTTCATAGTTAGTTCATAGTGAGCAAAACTACAGAGTGGCAGTAAATCCAGAATTGTATGGAATACGGGGAAGAGTCTGGTGTATGGGCAGAAGAATGGTTTGGTAGCTGACATTCCCCTTCTGTGTGCTTCTGTGCATCCAATGCAGGATTATCTAGTTAATTCACTCCAGTTGTACTTGGGAACTTCAAGAACGCTTGCATTCTCGCATGGCTGTGAAGTGAACTATGTAGAATTGAACAATCCTCCGTTTCTAGACTAACCATAGAATTATGAAGTTAAGGGACAATTGAGTAGGCATTTTCTGTGTTGAAGGCTATAGAAATGTCCTAACCTTGCACAACTTTGTAGCAAAGGCTTTTGGCTGTGGCAAATGATGTGATGGGCTGTTTTGTTTGTCTGTGCTGTAAAACCTTAAAAATCTTTTCTGTGTTATGTTCCTCTTCTAGAATATCACAGTGTTGATTGCATTGGTGGGTGGTGCGGCATCCATTCTATTGCTTTTTTTTAAGGCAATGGGCTCTCAAAAGAAGAGTAATCCAGTTACCTTGCAAGACCCGAATCTCAAGTATCCATTGCGTTTGATAGAGAAGGAGGTGAGCTGCTTGTCTTTTTTTTTTTACTATTTAAAGTTTTTATTGGTGTTAAGAGTTGCAAACACATAACATATACAAATATAACACACCTTTTTTCATTATTGTTGATATGAAACTCTGTGATTCAACAAGAACATCATTAAACCCTTATGAAACTGTTTGTGTATATTTCAAATCTTACCTCGATGAAGAGGTCATATATTTTTTTTTGTAAACATTTTTTTTAGGATATATTCAACAAAGTTCAACATTTGTGTTACAACATTTGTGTTATATCCTACCCTCCTCCCTTCCCCCCCTATATATGGCTTCCCACAGTGCTACAACCTCCTGCATAATCCTTAGGTTACTCTTAAGTACTCCTCTTTTATCTTTACATATTCAACAGGTAACTTATTTTTTCACAATTTTCTATACTCAATAGTTATCAAAGCAAAATAAATTGTCTCTCACATCCCAATATTTTTCCAAATATTCTTTTAAGTCTTTCCAGTCTTCAAAAAAGTCTTCTGCTGCCATATTATTCAGCTTCCTTGTCATCTTATCCATTTCAACCATGATGAAGTCATATAAACGCATTCACTTGTCTGAGTGTTACGCAGCTTCACTCCAGTGTGAACTATATGTACTCAGTCCGTAATTTAAATGAATAAATACCAATTTAACTAAATATCTAAATGCAAACGAAATATACATACTTTTAGAACCATTTCGTAATAATTAAGAACAAAACATCAAATCCATTTTTGAAGTTGGGACCATTCAGAGGAAATATATTGCTGTTTAGCCAAGTAATCTAGAACTGGGTACCATTTACCAGTAAATGTATCCTGAGTTGCGTCTTGAGACGTAATAATTAAGAACAAAACATCAAATCCATTTTTGAAGTTGGGACATTCAGAGGAAATATATTGCTGTTTAGCCAAGTAATCTAGAACTGGGTACCATTTACCAGTAAATGTATCCTGAGTTGCGTCTTGAGACGTGTAATTCAATTTGTTAGTGACTGCATCCATCAGGTAGTGATAGTGATTCCATAATTTACGGAAATATACTTCCACTGTCGGCGCTTTAGTGTCCCTCCAGTAAGATGTGATCGCGGGGTTTTGCAGCATCCAGCATAACTTCAATGGCCGCTTTGTGTGTCCTACCAACCAGTTCTTGTGGCCATGTATTTAAAAATAAAATCTCTGGT
>NW_015166424.1:7890-29570 GCF_001447785.1 Gekko japonicus
CAGGGGGAAATTGACTAAAATGTAGCCATGTGCTGAAGTTTTCTCAGGCTAAGGAAGACTTCAGGCCACCATAATCTGAATTTGCCCTAGTTGCTATTTAGATTCTGATTCTTTGTATCGGTAAAATCATCCTTCCGGAGATTTACCCCCCCCCCCCATGTTATTTTCACAAAACTTCTTTTCAGCCCCCCCCCCCCAATTGATATTGACATAACTGCTCTTGCCACAAAGGGATAAGTATTTACTGAACCAGTGAAATGCATAATGCTTTTTGAAGATTTGGAGAACCCTGCAAAAAATAATGACAACCATAATTCAGAGGGCAAGTGAGTCCAAATCCATCTCTTCGTGACTCCGCTCCAAGTCGACATCATTATCAACCCAGCAGCTCCACTCCAAGAACTCGGCTACAATGTTCAATCAATGTCAAGAATATTTGGGGTGCTAGCTATTGGGAGAAAATGGCCTCACAACGTGTCAGCTTGCAGTTTTCCGAGCAGATCCATCATAGGCCTTTCCTTGGCCATTCTATTTGTAGTCCTGGCTGGAACATAAAGAACAGAAAGAGAAGGAGAAACAGTGGCCATTTCCTACAGAAAGCACCATTTCATTTCCTGGACAAATTATAATGCGGGAGAGCAATGCAGTGATACTAGATGAAGAATGCATCCCATAGATGGAGGTTGTTGGGGGTTTTTTGCCTGTAGCTCACTCTTTGGTGAGATATACAGAATTCTCAAAAGCAAAATGTGAGGCATGAGGCTTCTCTCTACTTGCCTATTATTTTTTTCACACCTGACAAATGTATTTCATCGACTGAATTTGAATTGCTAGTTTATATTTCATACAGGAGGATCCTGTTTTTTGAGGATCACGAAACCGCGGAGGAAATCGGGCGAAGCCGTGGGTCAAAATGCGGCTGCGCGGCTTCGAGTGGGAAATTAACCAATAGAACCATGGCACGGCTCTTGTGTGAAATCGGTCTGGGTCTCCTCTGACAGGCTGTTCCAAAACACTGGACCAGCACGGTGTAGTGATTAAAAGCAGCAGACTCTAATCTGGAGATGTGGGTTTGATTTCCCATTCCTCTGCATGAAGCCTTGGGCCAGTCACAGTTCTCTCAGAACTCTCTCAGCCCCACCTACCTCATGAGGTGCCTGTTGTGGGGAAAGGATGGGAAAGGCGATTGTAAGCTGCTTTGAGACTCCTTAGGGTAGAGAAAAGCGGTGTATAGAATACTGCTCTTCTTCTTCTACCTGTAACCATCTAGTTGAATAGGTCCGCATGTGTTTAACAGAGCACAGTGAAAAACAGCAAATGAGACGGCCTAAGGCTTGTGTATGGTATGACAACAAGCACACAGGGAACAATGCAGCAACCTATTGTACATTTCCCAAGTGATGATCCATCAGGTAAAGCTAGCAGGCAGCTTGTATTTCTCACTGTGATGATTCAGCTTAGCAAGCAAGCCTAGTAGATGTATTTTCCCATGAGGTGATTCAGCTAGCAAGCAAGCCTAGCAACACGCCTCCCGGGCATAACCTGCGTGTTTCAAACAAATCTTCTTCAGGCGTAAATTTTTCTGGAACCACAGCTCTTGAATTTACCCATGCATAAGTCAAACAATGTAAACATGGCTGTTCTGGTTCTCCAATACACTAGAGTTGATGTTGTGTATAAAAAGCAAATATATTTAGCTATAAGTACATGTGAATATTGTGTTTATTATTTCAACACGGTGTTTTCTGTGTTTATCTTCTAGAACTAGCCACATGTCCCTGCCTTTCTGCAGCTTCTGTTAGAAGAGTAGCATTAGTGGCGGCAACACTGCTTCCTGAGAAGAACGTTTCTCTGCGTGTGCTTGCTGCAAATCCTTTCCTGCTGCTGTTGCGGGTGTCTTGTAGTACCACCCCACCCCGATATCCCTGCCCCCAAAGGCGGATAGCCATGGCCATCCCCATTTCTTCCACATTCTGTGTGAGGCAACCATAAATCTTGTTCTTCAGCATGTGTGCAGTGGAAGCGTGTTCTGTGGAGCTAAGTCCAGCACGTTTACATGTGTTACGTAATTGTTAGATTTCTTGGAGTATCGTGTTTCATTGTTTGCATACTGCTATTGCTTTTAACAGGAGATCAGCCATGATACCAAACGGTTTCGGTTTGCGCTTCCATCGTCAGAGCATATATTGGGCTTGCCTGTGGGTATGTATGGATGCAGTTCTGTGGAATCTGAGCGAGGCACAGCATAAAAATATTTATTTATTATTTATTATTATTCAAATATGTCTTCTATCCTTTAAAGAGTGCTTTACTAGGTGCTTTTGCCCCATGCAAGGTTCTCCCTGTCTAATTCATCTAGAAATGACTTCTGCCTTAAGGCTCACTTCCTCACAGTTGCCCTGGATTCATCCAGCTTCTGTACTATAGGCAAGTAACACTGGGATTCTATTTTTTGACTTTGCTTACTAGCTTGCCTTCTTCTGTGGCTGATACAGGCCCCATCATCCCACGAGTCTTCAGTATGTGTCAGAGGACTGAAGGTGGGTCTTGTCCGATTGCCAGTATGCTTTTTGTAGGAACAGTGTGGGTCTCTCTTATGCTGCTTCTGCAAAGCTAACTTGAAAGGGCGCTATGCCAGTGTTCTCTGCAAGATACTGAAAATGATATTTAAACTCTCCCCGACCTGGATAGCTCAGGCTAGTTCGATCTCATCAGATCTCGGAAGCTCAGCAGGGTCAGCCTTGTCTTAAAAAACAACTCTAGCTCACGATGGTGCATAACGCTAAAAGAGCTAGAACTGCTGGCTGCCAGACAATCTTAGGATCTCCTGGCTGTTCTACATGCATTGCCCCACAATAAAGTTTATTGTCTAAGGCCGAAGGCTGTTGCAGTCTGACACCTATAACATAATTACAAACATCAGCATTAAAACAATTTAACTAAAAAGTACTAATCAAATAAAAAGCATTGCCCTCTTTAGATGCAGCTGTAGCCCATATTTTCTTGGCTGCTAAAGCCAAGAGTGCCACCCTATAGGAGACAAGCGGATCAACATCTGAGAGAAGAAAAAGCAGCATCTCTGAGTCTGAAAAAAAGAATTAAGCCCATTGAAAGTGCTGTGAGGAATTTGGTTCTGGGCTCTATATAGAGAGGGCAGGATAAAATGTAGTGCGTTAGGTCCTCTGGAACTGAAGCTCCACAAATGAAAAGACATGAAGCCAGCAGTATTTGGGAGTAACGTCCAGCTAGCAGATTCTTCTGAATCTAATTTTCTAGGTACCAGAGGGAGATATTAACCAGGTAGGGAGTTCTAACATGGTTCCTTTTAATCAGATTACCAGGGTCATGCCACAGAGGCAGGCAATGGCAAACTACCTCCAAAATGTCTCTTGCCTTAAAAAAACAAGTCTAGCTCATCACCTAGTGGTGCATAATGCTAAAAGAGCTAGAACTTTAGGCTGCCAGACAATCTTAGGATCTCCTGGCTATACTACACACAGTGCCATGCTATACTAACACACAATGCCATACAATAATAATTACCATTACTGAAAATTTTGGGGAGGAATGTTTACCCTGGTGTGAGTATTTTTGGAGCTCTGAGAGTTGTTCTGCACCAACTGCTTAGATTCAGAAATTCAGTAGCCCAGTAACCAGTCCTAGATAGTAGTGTTTAACTTTCTGGTTCCTCAGTCATGCTGTGTGAGGCAAGTTACATGACCTGAAACAGAGCAGAGTAACCCGCTGCCCCCGTCTTACGCTGTCCAATACAGGGAGGACCCCTGAGATAGCTGTGGATCATCCTGAAGGTGATGCACGGCTGCATCTTAACAATAGTAACAAAATGAACAGAAGTTATTTACTAGAGACAATTTGGCCACTGGAGAATTATTCTTTATCTATGTGAAGTTATGTGAACTCCTTTATAGTAATCTTTGGGGCAACAGGGGTGAACAGAGACAAAAAAGCAGTTTTTAGATGTCAAATCATTCAAACGATGATGCCGACTCAAAAATAATGATATTCAAAAGAATAATATGAAATTCTGTATGTTGCCTTCATATTTTTCATATAAGTTTTTAAAAACAATGTGAGTGAAAATTGCTGTTAGGAAGAGTCTAAAGCAAAGGATATTGCCTAACTTTTGCTTGTTAACTTTGTGATACATTTTGGAATCTGCAGTGGAAAGATAACTATCTTTTTCTAGGTCAACATGTATATCTGTCTGCCAACGTTGCTGGCAACCTTGTGATCCGGGCCTACACTCCAGTTTCTAGTGATGAAGTGAAAGGCTATGTTGATCTAATTATAAAGGTATGTTTGAGCCGATATAATAAGGAAATAGAACTTAATCTGCTTATCCTAGTGCTTGCATCTTTTGTATAGTGTACAACATGTGCTTGGATGCCAAGAACAGGATGAATTTCAATAAACTGGATGATCCAGAAACTGGATGATCTTTGAATCTCAATTGGTTGCAGATGTGTGCCAGGAAATACCTTCTGGGTGGTGGTTTGTTGTTGCAGCAGCACCCCTGTGCCTGATTTATATATTTATTTATATCGTATGGTTTAACCAGAAGGTAATGAAAGCAGCTTATAACATTTTACAAAGGCAGTGTTAACTTCTTCTCTTGCCCCGCTCCCTCTTCTGTGTGTGGAATAGTATATTGAGCTGAAAGGTGGATGGAAAACCTGGTGACCTCCCTTAGGTGGGCAGTGAAAACGAAACAACTCCCTTAAATTAATACCCCCATTTATGTTTTATGTATGTTTGTTGTTGTATGTATTTGAAAATAAATTTTAAAAATCCTTAAAGAAAAGAAAAGTCGTAGGTGAAGCTGGTCTCGTCTTGGAGATAAGAGGTGGGGTTGGGGGCTGGCAGGTATTTGACCTACTAAATATCTGTGTATTATTAGGCTGTTGTTAAAGGCACAGAAACAGAATCAGAAACAGACACACAAACCCTATTAAAAATAATTGCCTGTTTCATCAAAATGACACTGGCTGAGGGACCATGTATGGGTAAATGGGGCATTTGTGTGAGTCGGGGCAGCGTCTTTCTGTTAACTGGACTGGAAGATGCCTAAAGCATATCTGCAAATGGGGTAAGGGTTAATAGTAGAAGCTGAAGAAGGGATTATCCCACAGTAGGCTGGAAGAAGCTCTAACAGCCTAAGGAGGCTGAGGGAAGGCATCAGACTTGGTTGGTAGAGCGGCAGGATACATGCCAAGGTGATATTATATTGCTTGCTCACAATGCTGCAGTGGTATTCTGTTACCGTAAACCTTTTTGGGGAGGGAAGGATTTTCTGGATCTTATTGCTTACTCTTGTAAAAATGGACACCTGTGCAGTTGTTTTTCCCTCTCCATTGCATACCACTATCATCTGAAAGTAAAATGGCTAAAAATGTATTGCTAGCTGTGTATTTTTTTTTCCCCTTCCAGGTTTACTACAAAAATGTTCATCCCAAGTTTCCAGAAGGTGGGAAAATGTCCCAGCATTTAGACAACATGATAACTGGTGACACCATAGACTTCAGAGGACCTAACGGGCTCCTGGTATATAATGGATCAGGTATTACAATGGCAAAGGATCCAGATGTTACGTTGATGATAATGGTGAAGGACAATTTATCTTTCAGGCCAGTTTGTCCAGCTTCCAGAGACTGAAGTTTGTCCTTGGCTCAGCTGTATGAAGGGAGAGTGTGTGATATGGTTTTGAGGTCCCTCAAAAGGCTTAGGAGGAAATCTAATGGCTCGGTCTCTAATAATAATACTGGAGACTGTGTGGTGATATTTTTGATTGATTGATTTTAATTTGATTTACATCCCGCCCTCCCCCGCAAGCAGGCTCAGGGCAGGTCACAATGTATCAATTGGCACAAAATAGTATTAAGCATTACAACAAGCGATAATTTAAACAAGTTAAAATAAAATGACATATAAGAACAGAGTTACAATCAGATCAAAACTAGATGATAGCGATGGGCTGAAATGACTGAGAAGGAGGGAGAGAGAGGAGCAGCGTTGTAGGTGTCCACTGAAATGACCTGCTGCAGAGTTGCTCTCTTTTCTCAGTGCTGTGGCAGCATCCAGGATCTCCACTGGATGAAAATGATTCCATGACCCATTCAATGTTTTGAAACTGGAAAATCTGTCAGATGGAAAGGTCAGCATGCCATAATTGATGCAGGCTACCGTTTCTTGGAGCTGCAGAATGGAAGGAAGTTTAGATCTCTGTTTCTGCCTGGCACTGACCTGCACTAAACATGTGTGGGAGATGAGGCTTTAAAAAAATCATGGTGGAATATATGAGATTTTTGGACTGATTCTGGGTGATGCTGAACTGTTCAGGCTGTTATGGGCACCGATGGAAACTGGCATATCTTCATTAAAACGTTTAAATCAGTGGTCCCCAATCTTTTTGAACCTGTGGGCACCTTTGGAATTCTGTCACACAGCAGTGAGTGCAGCCTCAAAATGGCTGCTGCAGGAGGCGGAGCCAGCCACAAAATGTCGGAGTGAGGTCATGCATAGCTCTAATAGTAACTCTTCAACATCCGAGGCGGAAGCTCTGTTTTACAGGATGCCTTTTAAAATTAACATATTATTTTAAAATATTTTCTGGCATAAACATAGCTTACTTCGGCCGTGAAGATTCTTGTGCTGTGGTGGCACTGGCAGCTACTGCCAAAGCAGCTTCTAAAAATTTGCACAGCTAGTTTGGTCTCCAGTCAGAAGATCTACTGGGGAAAAGTTTAAAAATACTTAGTGGGCGCCAGGAAGGGGGTTAGTGGTTGCCATGGCTCCCATGGGCACCATGTTGGGGATTCCTGGTTTAGACCTTTGTCAACTTCATCTTTTTTTTTTTGAATGGAGAAAAATGAATAACTTCTCTTCATCACACAATTTTCTATTGCATTTTACTAGCTATTGTTGCAAGAATGAAAACCTTTCACGGTAGCCAGTCTAGAATCTAATTTCTTCAAAAGAAATGCAGACAGACCATGTAGACAACGCAGTAATCCTGGATTGCAAATCTTGGAGAAATCACGCAGGCCAGGAGTTGTCCTGTCACCTGTAGCCTGGATGGAGAAGGGCTCCCTTTTATAATATCCAGCTGCTGCACTGACAGTCACCTCTGAGAGGCAGCTGACATTGAGGCTGCTGTTTTGCTTTTGAAGATAACGGTGCTTGTCTCTTGCTCCTTGGTTGGGAGTCTGTAATTTGATGCGTTTGTGATGATCTGCTGGGGAAAGCAACGTGCATCCCAGTGAGTCCTGTGGTTACGGAGTTGACAGACTGAGACTTCTTCTGGTGACCTCTTACAAGCTGCTGTAGCTCTCTCGTGGCTTGTGTGTGTTAGCGAGAGAAAAGAAGGGAAAGGACACCCCATATTGTTCAAATTTTGGGCAGAGGAAGATACGGTAGTGGGATTTGGATTGGCCAGGCGGCCAGACAAATAAGGGTTGTCCATCCCCCCTTTCTTGTTCTCCTGTCCAGTGGGACTCAGGTTGCCGTGGTAGCTTTATCAAGTGTTGAAATGATAATTCCTTAATACTCTGAACTGATAATTCGATAGAAGGGGCCTAGTTAATGGAAGGTGAATCCGGGTAAGACAAAGGTGTTGGTGGCATGTGACTGTGGATGTGGTGTCCCATGTGTCTGTGTAGGGGCTGGATTCCCCTTTGTGAATCAGGTTGACAGCTCTGAGATGCTTCTTGATCCAGCGTTCTGTATGGATATTAAAATGGCATCTGTTGTACAGAATCTTCGTTCTCCAGCTTTGCAAACTACATCCCATCCATGAAAATGTGATCTCTCCACAACTGTTCATTCTTTAGTGATACCTAGGCTTGATTATCGTAGTACATTTCACGTGGTACTGCTTTTGGAAGCTTGTTGGTTCATAATGCAGAGGCTAGGTTGTTTACTGAGCCCCCACCATAATGAAAATATCATACATAAATGAAGATGTTTCTTTGGTTTGTTTCTTTAAAGTTTTGAACAATCTTGGGCCAGGATTCCTGAAGTGCTGTAACCCTCCTGTATGAACCTGTCAGTCATCTGAGACCTTTCTCTGGATAACCCTCGCCTCAGAGATTGGCAACCATGGAGAGGAGGACCTTTGCTTGGGCTGTGCCCCAGTTATGGAGCTTCTTCCCATTATAGAGACTTATCTGACACTGAATCTAATTTTCTAGGTACCAGGTGAACTCTGTCCTGTCTTCCTGAGCTTTGTGATATAGTTAGTTCTGTTTGGATTTGTTCTGTGTTATGTTTAAAAAAGGTAAAGGTTCCCTTGCTCAAAAGCCAGTCGAGTCGGACTCTAGGGTTGCGGTGCTCATCTCCGGTACAAAGCCGAAGACCCAGCGCTGTCCGAAGACGTTTCCGTGGTCATGTGGTCGGCATGACTAAACACCAAGGCGCACGGAATGCTGTTACCCTCCCACCGAAGTGGTACCTATTTATCTACTTGCAATTTCTTGCTTTCGAACTGCTAGGTTGGCAGGAGCTGGAACTAGAGACGGGAGCTCACTCCGTCCTGCAGCAACTCGGGTCTCGAACTGCTGAACTACTGACCTTCCACAGCCTGCAGTTCAGCGTCTTAACCACTTGAGCCACCGCAGCTCCTGGTGTTACGTTTCCTGTGGATCAATTGTTACTTTTTTGTTTGGTTTTGAGCTGCTTGCGTTTTCAGATTATATTTTCAATGATGCTTTTTACTCACTTGATGTCCGCCCAAATGGTGGCCCAGTGGGTACTGTTATTGTTTGTGTGTTTTTATTTGATATGTTAAGCTTTTGTGCTAAGCTGCCAAATACCCCTGCCCTATATATATGTATATCATACTGTCTTATCATTGCTGTGAACAGCTATAAGGAACACTCTGTTGTACAGTCCTTGGAAGTAAGTCTACTGAGTTCAGTGGGAATTACTTTCAGGTAAGTTTGCATAGATCTGCAATTTTGATAAATGTTGCGGTGATTAAAAAAAAATCAGCTTTATTCGTGCTGCCATCTGTAATTCCATTGTTTCACACAGGTAAATTCACTATCAAGCAGGATAAGAAGTCTGAAGGAAAGATAAAGTTTGCAAAACGTCTTGGAATGATAGCTGGGGGAACAGGTAAGCCATATTCCTTGATGATAGTGTGCAGTGTTCAGAGAATACGTGGGGCTGGATATATGACCTGTGTAAAACTACCTGTATAAATCATCTTGTGATCAGAAAACTAGGAGAGATAATAGTTGAGGGGTGGATTGCATATTTTATTTATTTAAAATGTTCTATGCTGCCTTTCTACCCAGTCAGGGTCCACAAGGTGGCGAACATTTAGACCATTAAAATACAGGTAAATTATAAAATTCAATGAAAAAAAACATAAACAGAACTAGAAGGAGGACCAGTACTGTTTTTGGGGGGCATGCCAGACAAAAACAAAAAGGTCTTCACCTGCTGAGAAAAGACACCAGTGGAGGGAGACAGATGAACCTCCTTGGGGAAGGAGTTCCAAAGTTCTGAGGCCACGACACAGAAGAACCTTTCTTGTGTTGCGACCCGTCTAGCCTCAGATGGCAAGACCTTCAAGGATGACCAGAGTGAGTGGATAGGTTTGTATAGGAGAAGGCAGTCCTTAAGATATGTTGGTTTTGGGTCATACAGGGCTTTAAAGATCAATACCAGCAGCTTTAATTGAGCTGGAAGCAAATTGGAAGCCAGTATAGATGAAACCAGACTGGAGTTTCTGTGAGCCACTCCAGTCAGCATTCTGGCTGCAGAATTCAGTACCAACAGGTAGTATTCAAGGGCAGCACCACATAACAATGCATTGCCGTAATCTAATCTGGATGTTACCAGGGCATGCACCACAGTGGCAAGGTCTTCTCTGCTCAGGAAGGGCCACAGCTGGCACACCAGCCAAAGCGGAAGAAAGGCACCCCGGCCACCGCTGCTACCTCCAACAGGAGGCCTGGGCCCAAGATCATCCCCCAAGCTACGAAATTGCTCCTTTAGGGGAGTGCAAGCCCATCAAGAACAGGGACCTACCCATTTCTCTGGTACAGACCTTTCCCCCGCCAATAGCACCTCTGTTTTGTCGGGATTGAGTTTCAGCTTGTTAGCCCTCATACATTCCAAAACTGCCTCCAGTCATCTGTTTGCAGTTTCTACAGCCTCTCTGGGATCTGCTGATAGTGCAAGATAGAGCTGAGTGTCATCTGCATGTTAAGAACATGAGAAGAGCCCTGCTGGATCAGACCAGTGGTCCATCTAGTCCGGCAGCCTGTCTCACACAGTGGACAACCAGTTACTACGGAGGGCCAAGGGCAGGGCATAGAGGCCGAGGCCTTCCCTTGACGTTGCCTCCTTGCACTGGCATTCGGAGGTTGACTGCCTCTCAGTGTGGAGGTTCCTGTTATTGGTGGCAGCTCAGTCCAAGGGTGATTTCCCACAAGCGCTGCTCCGCACTCACTCCTCCCTTTTGCCCTGATGGTACGTGTCAATTTCACACAAGCTGCTGCGCGGCCGCATTTTGCCTCGCAGCTTCGTGCGATTTTCCCCGCGTCTACTCAATAAAGGGAGGAGTGAGCGCGGAGCAGCGCTTGTGGGAAATCACCCCAAATCTCTCGATGACCTCTTACAGTGGCTTTACATAGGTGTTGAAAAGTATGCGGGACAAGATGTAACCCCGGGGAACCCTGTAGGACAAAGTCTAAGGGGCAGAACAGCAGTCACCTGGCACGACAGTCTGAAACCTACCCGCAACCAGGTCTGAAACCAGATTGGAATGGACTTCATTCAGGAACCTCTGAAGCTGGCCAGCTGCCACCTGTTCAGTCACCTTGCTCAAGAATGGTACATTTGAGAGTCGATGGTTGCGGTCACACGCACCAGAAAAAATGGGGTGGGGGAAGCGAGGCTATTCCCTCCGGAGGAATTTGACCTGCAGTTGCATGATCACACAGTCCTCCGGCCCACCACTGCCTGATCAGACGCAATCGCGGGTGAGTCGGGCTTTTTTTTGCCATTTGTTTCCGATGCGCTTAAACGAGGAATCGATGAATCGCATCTCCGTCCTGAGGGCTCCCTATGGAGTCTGCAATGATGCGCATACTGAGAAGGGGGAGAAAAACAACGGCACGGAGCCGGGATGGCCTGATCAGACCATCCTGACACCATTAGAGTGCGCTGGAGCGATCAGACACAGGAAAGCCCGTCCGTGGCCTGTCGCAACCCGTTTACTACCGGATTTCCCCCGGTGTCTTTTAACTCCACTTCTGTGGCGGAGCAGAACAGGTTGCCAACAGCTGTGGGGCGCTTCCCAGATGTTGTTGTCTGATCGCACCCTTTAAATCCACCTGGCATTCGCGCCTCTGTCGGGTCTAATTGTGCGTATGATCGCAGCCGATGTTGGTTATTCAGCTCTCCTGGGTCCAGAGTAGGTTTCTTTAGGAGTAGATACACCACTGCCTACTTCAACGCAGGAATGGCTACCCTGTCTTTCAGGGAGGCATTTACAGTCTCCTGGATCTAGTCTACCAGCCCCTCCCTCAGGCAGATGTAAGCAGCCAGAAGGGGCAAGGGTTGTACAAACAGCTGGTAGTTTTTAAACTTCCAAGGATCCTGTCCACATCCTAGGCTGCACAAGCTGAAAGGTATTGCACACAACTGTACAAATTGGCACTCCAGGACCATCCCAGCCCTGGATTAACCATTAAGCAAAATAAACATGTGCTTAGGGCACCAAGGGAGTGGGGGGCACCACAGAGTCCCCCCCCCAGTTATCATGCCCTTAACTCTTTCACCATCGCACTCGACTTTAGTCAATTTTTTTTGTAATTGTCCTTATCTGCCGTGTTTGACTTTAATCTGCATTGTTAAAAAAACCCCACATTTTCTTTGGCATGATGAGCGACTGACGTTTAGAAGTTTGGTTTGAAGGTGTCATCAGATATCACATTTGTTTCTGTCTCATGGCATGAGAGTTTGGCCTCTGTCGAGTGTAAAGGCTGGGTCTGGCTAGCATTTAACTCTTCAGTTGAATTGTGTAATGGACCCTTCAGCTCTTTATTTTATTATTTATTTGACTGATTTTTCACATAAACGACATAGGTTTTAGTGGTGGGGGGTGCCATGGTTGGGCTGTGTTTAGGGCATCAGTTGGCCTTAACCTGGCCCTGGACTATCCACTCCTGCTGCTGCTAATGTAGAGTCTAAATTGCACAACACTGCCGACAAGGTGAGCTACATATACCAAATGCTGTCTGAATCTACCTCATCTAAATGGAATGCTTACATAGTGAAGAAAATAATTACAATGGGTCTATCCATGGATTCTCTGTATATGTTATCTTTCACAAATGCATATTTGTAGAATCCTGTATATAGAAATGCAAAAACTAGTTAGCGATGCAAACAAAGCCTGCTCCCCCTTGAATTTCGGAATCTTTCCAACTCTTGGCCATCTGCCTTCGTACTTATCAGCCATTCACGCTCCACAATTGCGCCGAGCATTTGCACTTGCTAGATGCAATACTCTTCCATCTGCTGTTACCTATGGTAGATATCAAGGGATTCCATACTCAGCTAGACACTGTGCGTGTAATAAAAACCAAGTTGACTCTGTTTTCCATATTCTCCTACACTGTCCCCAATATGATGAGATACGTCTTACCTTTTTACATCCAATCTTATTTAATATGGTAGGCTGTCCAGACACTTTTAAGGTGCGCTACCTCTTGAATGATTTGACACCCGAAATAAGTGAAAATGTAGCCTCTTTTTTAAGTTTGGTAATCAAGGACCGTCTGCACAATGTACAGATGCATATGATTGATTCATTTCTCCTTGTTACCTATTTATCCACTTTTGTTTCTTCCTGTAACCTAACGTATGCCAATTAAGGTCTGTGTATGCAAGGCTTTTTTGGTAGAAAAAGCCCAGCAGGAACTCATTAGCATAATAGGCCACACCCAACAGCAGAAACGCATTAGCATATTAGGCCACACCCCTGACAGAGCAGCTAATTAGCATATTGGGCCACACCCCCACATTACCAGAAGTGTGGTCATTCAGCCACACCCACCTTTCCCTTCTTATTCTGTTTACCTTGTTTGTTGTCAAAACCCAGGGCCTTTTTTTGTAGCAGGAAATCCTTTGCATGTTAGGCCACACACCCCTAATGTAGCCAATCCTAATGAGTTCCTGCTGTTGGGTGTGGCCTATTATGCTAATGAGTTCCTGCTGGGCGTGGCCAACTCGGGAGCCAGCCGGGACTCCGTTCCTGTGCGTTCCTGCCCAAAAATAGCCCTGTGTGTTTGTATGTATGTATGTGAGTCTAAATCACAAGGGATGTAAGAGATTTCATCCACAGATGGCTTCGTAAAATGATCACAGTGGGCTGCAGAGCACTCCGCCTCTTCCTATCGGCCAGAACCCAATAGGCCCCTGAGCACCTGGAGGACTTCTGCAGATCTACACTGTGCAGGTGCGGTTGCCTCCATCACTGCTTGGAGTACGCTTTCAAATGAGTTCTGGCCTGTGCCTTTTCAGATTAGTCCTGAGTCTTTCTCCACCTTCACTCTGGCGGACTCCCGACTTCAGAGAGGGTGCCTAAGTGCAATAGGGTCAGTTGCCCGTGTCATGTCTGCATTCCAGAGGTCAACCAGGGCATCGACAGGAGCACCGTCCATGTCAGAAGGAGAATTCCCCAGTGCCTGTCTGACAACTTATCAGATCTCTCAGGCTATGGGAGTGGATCATTTTAATCCATCCTTCACCTCTGCGGAGTTGTGATAGCAGATTTGTTGTTGTTGTTCAGTCGCACAGTCGAGTCCGACTCTTCGTGACCCCATGGACCAGATCCCGCCAGGCCTTCCTATCTTCCGCCGTCCTCTGAAGTTGGCTCAGTTTCATGTTCGTTGCATCTATGACACTGTCTAACCATCTCATCCTTTGCCGTCCCCAACTTCTTTGACCTTCAGTCTTTCCCAGCATCAGGGTCTTCTCCAGTGAGTGCTCCCTTCTCATTTAGTGGCCAAAGTATTTGAGCTTCAGTTTCATTATCTGGCCTTCCAGGGAACAGTCAGGGTTGATTTCTTTTAGCATTGACTGATCTGATCTTCTTGCAGTCCAAGGGACTCTCAAGAGTCTTCTCCAGCACCATAGTTCAAAAGAATCTATTCTTCGGCGCTCGGCCTTCCTTATAGTCCAACTCTCGCAGCCATACATGACTACTGAGAATACCATTGCTTTGACCATGTTCTAAACATAGTAAATTTTGCTGCACATCCCAGTTGTTTTCCAGATAAATTTTGAAGTCTTTCCATTCTTCTAAAAATTCTTCATCTTCTTTGTTGTTTAATTTTCTGGTGACTTTGTCCATTTCTGCCATGAACAGAACTTTTTGTAACCAGTCTTCAATCTCTGGTACTTTGTCTAATTTCCAATATTGTGCATAAATCATTCTAGCTGTTGTTATTAAGTACCAGAGTAAAGTCTTTTTTGATATATTCACTTCTTCCATTTTAAGTCCCAAAAGCAGAATTTCCGGTGCTTTCTTAAAAGAACATTTAAATATTTTTTGTATCTCACCATGGATTTTTGTCCAAAAATCCATGGCTTTTTCACATGTCCACCACATATGGTAAAATGAGCCTTCGTGTTTTTTACATTTCCAACATCTATTTGACATATTCTGGTTCATATTTGCTATTTTTTTAGGTGTCATGTACCATCTATACAACATTTTGTAACAATTTTCTCTAACATTAGTACATGTCGATATCTTAATAGAGTTTTTCCACAAATATTCCCACATCTCAATTGATATTTCCTTGTTCATATTAATTGCCCACTTTATCATTTGCTCTTTAACCTTCTCGTCTTCTGTATACCATTTTAACAATATTTTATACATGTTTGAAATCTTTTTTTTCCCTTCTCCCTCCCATACGTTTTCCATCTCATTTTTTTCCTCTCTAAAACCATAGTTTCTTTTATCAGATTTAAAAACGTCATAAATTTGCATATATTTCAACCATTCATAGTTATAGTCAATTTCATTCTGCTTTTTCATTACCCATTCTGTTCCCTCTTTTTTAATTAAGTCTCTGTATGGCAACCAGTCCTTGCCTTGCTGTCTTGAGTAAGGTGTTAAAACTTCTGCTGGTACAATCCAAAGCGGTCTTGTCTCGTAAAAGTGTTTCTTATATCTCGTCCAAGTCGCAAATATTGCTCTTCTTACCAAATGATGCCGAAAAAAGCTATCCATCTTTGTCTTTTCATACAATAATTAAGCATGCCAACCAAACCTGCAATCATGTCCTTCTAATGTCAGCAGTTTCTTATTATCTAATTTTACCCAATGTTCGATCCAAGTTAGGCAAACTGCTTCATAATATAGTCTCAGGTTTGGAAGCTGCAATCCTCCTCTTTCTTTGGCGTCACAAAGTATTTTCATTTTTATTCTTGGTTTTTTTCCTGCCCAAACAAATTTAGATAGTTCTTGCTGCCATTTAGACAGCAAATCAGTTTTATTCAATATTGGAATTGTTTGGAACAGGAACATCAGTCGCGGTAAGACATTCATTTTAATCACTGAAATTCGTCCCATCAGCGATAAGTTCATTGTTTCCCATTTCTTAAAATCTTGAGTTAACTTAATCCATAATTTCTCATAATTATTCTTATACAAATCCACATTTTTCGCAGTTAACTCAATCCCTAAATATTTTGTTTTCTTGACCACTTCACATTGTACCAACTCTTGTAGCTCAGTCTGTTTCTGTTTTGTTATATTTTTACATAACAGTTTTGTTTTATTTTTATTCACATAAAACCCTGCCAATTCTCCAAATTCATTTATTTTTTTAAACAGTAATGGAAGTTTCTCATTTGGATTTTCTACTATAAACATGACATCATCTGCGAATGCTCTATATTTATATTTGAAGCCTTTCTGAGTCAAACCTTCAATTTCTGAGTCTTCTTGTATTTTTTGTAATAATACTTCCAATACCCAGATAAATAGTAAAGGTGATAAGGGACAGCCTTGCCTTGTTCCTTTTTGTACCTTGAAGTGTTCTGTCAGATCTTTGTTTACATTTAATTTTGCTCTTTGTTCTGAGTAGATCGCTTCAATCAAGTTACAAAAATGTTGTCCCGTTTCTATTTTCTGTAACATTTGAAACATAAAGTTCCAGTTAAGATTGTCAAACGCCTTTTCTGCATCCACAAATAAAAATGCCACTTCTCTTTCTGGGTGTTTTTCATAGTATTCAATTGCATCCATTACCATTCTTAGATTATCTCTAATCTGTCTGTTTGGTAAAAAGCCCGCTTGATCTTCCGTAATCACAGATTGTAAATAGCTTTTTACCCTTTCAGCAATAATTTTTGCAAAGATTTTGTAATCATTATTTAACAACGAAATCGGTCTATAATTCTTTACATTTGTTAGATCTTGACCTTCCTTTGGTATCAGTGAAATAGTCGCTTCCTTCCATGAGTCTGGCAACTTCTTGGTATCTCTTATTTCATTGGATAGGTTCACCAGGACCGGAGCTAATTCTTCTTTCATTTTTTTATAAAACTTTGCAGTAAATCCGTCCGGTCCTGGTGCATTCCCCAGTTTCGCATCCTCTATTGCCTTCTTCACTTCATCTTGTTGAATTTGTTTGTTCAATATTTCCTTAAATTCATTTTTTACTTTAGGCAGCGGTACTGCTTCTAAATATTTTTTAATCTTCTCAAGATCAGCTGTAGTCCCTTGAAATAGTTTCGCATAGTACTTGAAGAAACTTCTCTTTATCCCCTTAGGGTCAACGAATTCTTTTCCATCTTGAATTATTTTAGTTATCATTCTGTTTTCTCTCCTGTTCTTTAATTGCCAGGCTAGATATTTCCCCGGTTTATTCGCTCCTTCAAACGATTTTTGCTGTAATTTCTTTAAATTCCAATATAATTCTTGATTCAAAGTTACATTCAGTTGTTCTTTTAGTAGTTGTAACTCTCGTATAATCTTCTTTTTTCCAGGTTTCTTCTTAAGTTCTTTCTCTTTTTGAGATATTTTTTCC
This sequence comes from Gekko japonicus, assembly GCF_001447785.1. Lineage (NCBI taxonomy): Eukaryota > Metazoa > Chordata > Lepidosauria > Squamata > Gekkonidae > Gekko > Gekko japonicus. The sequence continues at coordinate 24,972 of NW_015166424.1, forward strand.
AACACCTCCGCTTGTTTTTTGAATTTCTCTTTTTTTTGCCTAACATTTTGCGAAATGAGAATCCCTCTCATTACTGCTTTATACGCTTCCCATACCACCTGTATTGGGGTTTCTTTGCCTAGATTTTGTTGGAAAAATTGTTTAGTCTCTTCTTTTAGTAGGGGTTTCTTTATCTAAATTTTGTTGAAAGAATTGTTTTGTCTCCTCTTTTAGTAGATCTGTTACAGTCTTCATGTCCAACAAATCTTCATTTATCCTCCATAAAAATTGTTTATTTTTCTCTCTAGAAATCCACAATATAGGATTGTGGTCCGAATTACACCTTGGCAAAATCTCAATTTTATGCGTCATCATTGACAACTCTTCTGACATCCAAATCATATCAATTCTGGAAAAAGAACAATGTCTATTGGAATAAAAAGTAAAGTCTTTCTGACCCGGGTTCCATTTTCTCCATACATCTTCCAGTTTTTCTTGTTTAATTAATTCAAAGAAAGTCTTTGGCAATTTACCACTGTATTCGTTGCCCTTTTGTGGTTTTCTATCCAAAAGATCTACTGTTCCATTGAAATCTCCAGCAAAAATCACTTGGTCATAAGTTTGTACTTGTAGTTGTTCTGATAGGTCTTTGAAAAATTTCTCTTTTGCCCCATTAGGTGCATACAAATTAATCAACATAGTTTTTTTCTGTTGTGATGTAAGTTCCACACCTACATATCGTCCTTCTCCATCTCTGAAGATTTCTCTCGGTTGTAGTTCACTCCTTACATAAATTACAACTCCCTTTTTTTTATTTAAAGCTGAAGAGTAAAATTCCTCTCCAAAAATTTTATTCTGTAGATATTTTGCGTCCCGTTTTCTAATATGAGTTTCTTGCAAGCATATCACGTTGCATTTCTGTTTTTGTATCCAATGATTGATTCTTTTTCTCTTGTTTGGTGAGTTCAGTCCATTTACATTCCATGACAACAGTTTGTACTCCATTGTAGATCTTGATTTATAATTCTCCAAAGTCGTCTAAATTGTCCGACTTAAATCTATAATAGTCATCCACCGACCTGATCATGATTCTCCCTCCTTTGTAAGTAAAGGATAAACCTTGCGGAATTTCCCATCTGTATCTGATGTTTATTGACTTCAATTTGTCAGCCAGCGGTTTGTATCTTCTTCTGTCTTGTAAGATTGTTCTCGGGAGTTCTCTCATTACCATTACTTTCTTTCCTTCAATTTCAAAAGGAACGGTGAATTGTTTCTTGAAAATATCTTCTGTTGTTGTACGTGTCACAAATTGCACAATCACATCTCTTGGTAAATTTTTCTTTTCTGCAATCCTGGAGTTCACTCTGTAGATTAAATCAAATTCTGTATCCATTGATCCCTCACTTTCTCCTAGGTATAGCGTCATTGCTTTTATTATTTCTTCTCTTATGTTCTCATTTTCTTTCTCCGCTATGCCTCTCAATCTTAAATGGGTTTGCATTTGTCTGAACTCCGTCATAGTCTCTGATCTCTTAAGTTGTTGTGTCAAAGAATCCTGTTTCTTTTCCATGTCTTGTATCTTCTCATCCATCTCTGTAGCTTTGGTTGCCGTATCTTGAATTTCCTTTTTGACTCCGTCCATTTCTTGTTTGATTGAAGTTAATTCTGTTGTAACCAAATCTTTTATTGCCAATATGTTCTTTTCCTGTGCTTCTTCCATCTGCTTCAAGTGGATCTGCGTTTGCTTTTCCATCTGCATCTCCAGTTCTTTTACTATTTTCTCCTCCAGTTGTTTTTGCTGTGTTCCCATTGCTTGTATCGCCTCCATCATCCTTTTTTCCATTGCTTCCATAGCAGCTTTTGTTGCCATTCTTGGAGTTGATGTGGAGCCTGTCCTCTGTCTAACAACTGGTACAATTGCAGGATCTGAGCCGGCTCTGGGTCTGGTGCGTCTGGTCTCCGTTTTGGCTGCTCTGTTGGTGTCTGCAGTCTCTCAACTGGATAGACTTATTCAAGTTCTTAAGCACCAACAGGCAGATTCCGGCTATTTTCGCCTTTCAGAGCCTCTCCGTACGTCTTCAAAAAGCAATTTTCTTTTGGTCCTCCACAAAATGTCGGGCGCGACTTATCGATGGTATTAGAGGGTAGAGTAGGTCAGTTTCAGTTCTTCAGCCGGTCATGCGCATACGGTCACATCCGGTCCGTCTTCTTACCGTTCCGATCTACTTCCTGCCACTTATGGCCCGTCTAGGATCTCCGCTGTTTGTTATATCGATCGGAACACATCTTCCGGTCCCCCGACCCTCTACTCTCGCGATGCAGTTCGTCAGTTTCAGCTTTAAGTTACGCGCTTATCTCAGTTCTCACCACAGGAATGTTCAACTATAGTCTATTTTTCACTTTAAACGGCTTCAATCAACTCGCTTTTTCTCCGGAATCGGATTTCTGGGATTCTAAAATTGTTCTACGCTTATCCGCTTGGTTAAAATTAGACTATATCTCAGTTCAGGTAAGCGATACGGTTTTTGTTATCTAGCACGATCAAAATCGGGTTTGGCATTGCTTCTTTCACTCACTTGTTGTTGCCCATCATCAAGAGATCTGCTGGTGACGAATTTATGTTGATTCATCAACTCGATCAGCTTCTGGAGTGTTGCTTGGCATTCGCCCTCTTCGCGGGAGGAGATCAAAGCCTGATACAAGCTTCTTTAAAAGCTTGACCACGCCAATCTACACTCCCTCTTGGGCACTGCTGCCTGCTTGACACCCCCCCTCTCTGGGGAGCGTTGCGTTGGGCTGGAAACAGCCCAAACTGTCAGAAGAAGCTGTCGACCACTCCACACAATCGTGGAATGCGTTAACTCGCCATCTTGGCAGACCGGATGTCTCTACTTTTTATCATGCTGTTTAGGTTCGCCATCGCTTTCCTCCCAAGGAGCAGGCGTCTTTTAATTTCATGGCTGCTGTCACAGTCTGCGGTGATCTGGGATACCAGGAACGTGAAGTCTGTCACAAAGGGTCCTATAGCTGATTCTAAAATAGATATTATATTGGACATGTTATACATCTTCCTTGAACCTATGGAATGCCTGAAATACTGCCCATAGAAGGTGCTCTGGAGTGTACCTTTAGTCTGGACAATGCAGGATAAACCATCATACTGCTTTTTATCATACACATGCACATGTTTTATAGTCCAACGGGAAATGCAGAATAACCATCAGGGGTTAGCCTTTTGTACGTGCCCCCTCCCCTGTTTTACAAGCCAAACTAGAAACTGGAATGACTTAATCAAAAATCCCAACAGAGAGAGGTTAGCATAAGGTAGAATCAGGGCTCTGGGAAGGCATATTGAACTGCAGCTTTTGACTTTCATTTTGATAGGAATCACTCCAATGCTGCAGCTGATCCGACATATCACAAAAGACCCCAAGGACAACACAAAGTGCTACCTCATTTTTGCCAACCAGGTAGGTGGACTCTTTCTTTCCCACACACACATTAGATGGGTCACAGCAAGAATTCCAAATAGGGGTGGGGCTGTAACAGTATGTGAACTGTGTGTGAAAGAGAAGCCCCTTGGATGTGAACTAAGTGTGAATGCTGAGAGAGAAGCGCCTTGGATACTTTTTTCTTGATGACAGTAAATCATGGGTTGGCACATTATCTGTTTACCTTTGGGTATTCAAGTCAGTGATAGGGTTAAATTAACAGTTTGGTGTAGTGGTTAAGTGTGCGGACTCTAATCTGGGAGAACCAGGTTTGATTCCCCACTCCTCCACTTGCACCTGGCTGGATGGCCTTGAGCAAGCCATAGCTCTGATAAGAGCTGTTCTTGAAAAAGAGCAGTTTCTGTCAAGAGCTCTCTCAGCCCCACCTACCTCACAGGGTGTCTGTTGTGGGGAGGGGAAGGGAAAGGAGTTTGTAAGCCACTCTGAGACTCCTCTGGGTAGTGAAGGGCGGGGTATAAATCCAATCTCCTCTTCTTACTATTTTACCTCACAGGGTGTCTGTTGTGGGGAGGGGAAGGGAAAGGAGTTTGTAAGCCGCTCTGAGACATCTTCGGGTAGTGAAGGGTGGGGTGTAAATCCAATCTCTTCTTCAACAGTGGTCCAGGTGGTCAACAGATCTCTTACTCATCTCTCAATACATTAAACAACCCTCTATTTAAAAAAAGCAAAACAAAAAACCCCCCAAAACTTACAACAGTATTGTGTAAACACTATACTGAGAGTTCTCTTGAGGAGAGGGGCTTCTTTTAAAAATGAATTGAAGTAAGAGGGAAAGATTCATTCCCGCCTGGAGACTAGTATGGTGGCTGGCATGGGCTAAACACATTTGCTCAATATGTTGTGGAATATCAACAAGAGTTAAAGAATGCATCCAGGATTGATTCAGTAGACCTCCTATACACTGACTTCAAAGAAGCTTTTGACAAAGTCTTTTCCAAAGGCTCCTGAGTGAACAGTCTTGGGATAAGAGGATTACAGCAGAGGGTGAGAGTAAATGGACAATTCTCACAATGGAGGAAAGTAAGCAGTGGGATTCAGAAGTATTTGCTAGAGTGTTAGGGGGGAAAACAAATTGGGGGAGGAAGGAAAAAAAACAGATGCATTCCTG
>NW_015166424.1:29616-48466 GCF_001447785.1 Gekko japonicus
ATTCCTGCGGAGACCTGTTTGGAAGCTGGGATGTTGCTGTTTAATGTGTTCATAAATTATATGGATTGAGGAGGGCAGTGAATTGACCAGGTTTGCAGATAACACCAAATTATTTCGCATGAGAGTTGAAGTGTTCCAAAATAATTTCTCCAGCCTTGTATGGGTGAGCAAAAACATGAATGGGTGAGCAAAAACAGTGTGGTTCAGTGTGAAAAAGTGTGAAGTGATGCACTTGGGCAAAAATAATAATTTTCAATATACAGTTATATTGTTTACCAAGAGGACAACCATGGAGTTGTAGACAGTTCAATAAAAATATCAAGTCAGAGTGAGAGAGCAGTGTAGAACAGCAAATTATATGTGACAAATTGTTAGCAAAGGGTCAAATACAAAGTGTCTTGTATTGTAGTTTCCTTGTATGGATCTGTGTCGTGGCTACATTTAGAATATTGCGCACAATTCTGTTTCTTGTGTCTCTAAAAGGATATTATAGTGCTGGAAAGCTGCAGAAAAGAATAACCAATATGACGAAGGGGTAGAGTGCTTTTCCAGTGAGGAAAGTTTAAGGAGTGGGTTTGCTTAACGTAGAGAAAATATGACTAAAGAGGAAAATCATAGGGGTTAATAAAATTGTGTACGAGGTGGAGACAGCGAATAGAGTGAACTAGTAGGCATTCAGTGAAATTGACCGATAGTGGACTCTGGACAGAGCAAAGGGAAGTACTTCACTAAATGAGTAATTAACTTGTGGAACTCATTGTTTAAGGATGTACTGGTAGCCACTAGTTTATTTGGCTTTACCAGCTGATTATACAAATTCATGGAGGATAGGCCCATCATTGGTATTCTCTACGATAACTAAATGCAACCTTGATGTTCAGAGGTGGCAATTCTCTGCTGCTCTACTACTCAGTTCTACTGCTAAGGGATAACAGAGAGGCAGTCTGTGCTCTGCCTGGAAATCTTCTGTTGGCATCTCATTGGCCATGGTCTGAACTAAGATCTGATCCAGCATGGCTGCTGTCATGTTCTTCTGTTCATCCCAAACTGTACTCTCACTCAACAGTTTGCATGTAAGAAAAATACTTCATTTCATGTTTTCCGTTGTGCAAGTTTGTAGAAGAGAGATTTGAGGATGTGCTTTCCATGACAGTGGAGGAAATTTTGTTAAAAGGGCAAAGAAGTATATCCTTCGTCTGATGTAGCTTAATGAACCCTCTCCTAAAGATACAGAGGTGCCGGATGGAAGAACAAGAATCTGGATAACTAGTTATGCATGTGGTTTTTAAAGTAGCAAGAAGTATGCTGAAGAAGATTTCCCCACATGTACTAAGCTGGGCTGAGGCATTTATCGCAAGTTCCTTAGATCCTTGCGTAAGTGCTGGAGTCTCTAGTCCCAAGTGGACTTCTCTGGTCTTGATTATTTCTTAAATAAATGGCAGAAGCATCAATGAAGTAGGAAAGGCCAGCTCCCTGCCCCTCCCCATAGGAGGGTGCAGATGTCCTTGTTCACTGCTGGTGTTGCTGCGAAGTAGCACATGATGTGCTGGTGTCGTTCTTTTCTCACCTGGGAAAGTTTGTCTTCTGTATTGGAACCAGGCAGATTTCAAGCCTGGAGGGTCCACTTTGTTTGTTTGCCAGGGTCCATTTATAAGAGCTCGTTGCGAAATGACTCTGCCAGAGCCAGTCACAATTACAACTGCACATGTGAGCCGTTCAGTAAGGTATCTTGTTCATGCAAGTACACATTTTTGCATCATACCCAGATTGTGCGCAAAGGCCTGGTTGCAGGCAGCCAAATAAATGTTATGGTTTTACAGAGGAGGAACATTAAGGCTGCATGGTGATCAGCCCTTTTTAAGCAGCAATTTATGTGAGCATTTCGATTTATAATTTTATTAGAAAAGAAGAATAGCTGCAATATAGTCAGGGAGGGAGTACATGTGTACTAGATGTCTGGAGTTCCGGCTGGCTTCAGAGTTGGCCACGCCCACTACAGCCAAAACCTCTGTGTGTGTGGCTACAGAGGGAAGGCCCTGGAGAGCGACACCCCCCCCCCGGGGACTCCGGGGCGGGGGGGCCAGGGCCCCCCTGGAAGGATCGGGGAGGCATTTAAATGCCTTCCCTGTGTCTGTCCAAGGGCCAGCTGGCCTGGGTTCCTCACAGCCACGGGGCGCCCAGGCAAGCCAAGGGAAGGCATGGGGGTGTGGCCTAATACGACAATGAGCTGTGCTGTCAGGGGTGTGGCTTAGTATGCTAATGCGTTTCTGCTGTTGGGTGTGGCCTATTATGCTAATGAGTTCCTGCTGGGCTTTTTCTACAAAAAAGCCCTGCCTACAGGGTAAGCAGCACTCTTGGTATAAGGGAAACATTCTGTTTCAAAGGAACCCCCCCCCCCCAGCTTTTGATGTGTTGCAGCAGAACTGCATATGAGCAAAGGGAAAAGAAACCTCTGGATATGCAAAAGGCTTCTGCAATTCAGGCTAGATTTTTGGGTGTGTAACTGTTGTGTTCTCTGACATACTAGCTCATCGGAGGAAGTGAGCTCTGACTGTCGTGTTTATCGTGCTGATTCTTGCTTGCTGCCAAAGCTGAGTTGCAGTTATAATTGGTGACCTTGGATTAGGGGAAGACCGTTCACCTGACGTGCCCTGCAGTGGTGATCTGTCGGTTCCGTAAAACGGCTAAGATCTCACTGCTAACCTCTACAGAGCTCAGGAGGTTAATGAGGGAAGGTGGGGTATAAATGTTTTAATAAATAAATGAGGTTGACAGGAAGGAGCCAGTGCAGCCAGAAAGCCAGTGTGTATTTGGGGACAGAGAAAGGCACCGAACTGAGTCACAGTTTTTTTGCTCGTCTTGTATAGTATGATTTTAGTGGTCTTTAACAATTGGTCTTCTGTTGGTAGACCGAGCAAGATATATTGCTGAGACCAGAGCTTGAAGATGTAGCTGCAAATCATCCGGACCAATTTAAATTCTGGTATACTCTGGACAGACCCCCTCAAGGTAAGGTCTTCAAAAGCAAAAGAAGCTGTCTGTCAATCACGTGAGCAAAGCTCCGTTAATGCTTAGGCCTACTGTGGGGGGAAGGGAGTGAAGATAACATGGACCTGCCAACGGACCATCCTGTGGCCAGCCATTAGGGGAATGAGCCCGGAGAGAAGGGGCAGGGAGGCAACTAGAAGGGCTCCATTTGAACTGGGATTCAGGTGGGATGCCGTCCCACGGCACTGCATCCGCCAATAAATTCTGTGCTATGTCCCGTGTCATCCCCTTCAGGGATCCTTCTGTATTGAACGATGGGGGTAGAACTAAAATAGGCTCTATCTTCCTAGCGGTTTGAGCACTTCATGCTTTTAAAACAGTGGTACTCACTCTGTGTCTCACAAAAGCCATATTTGCAATTACGACCAATCAAAGAAGCCACACGAATGTGTGCCCTGGGCACCATCCCTCATCCAATACGCAGCAGTATAAGATATCACTATTAATATCAATGATATAACTACAGTTATGACCTTTATAGTTAACAGAGTACCTCTAAGCATGTTGAGTGGTCTCCTCCCCCTTTTGCTACTGAATCTGTGCATACTTCTCTTGCTGTCGTCTTGCCCTCTCCTTAGGATGAGGCTTGCAGCTCAGGTAAGAGCGAGACAGTCAAGGCTTCTGTGCCCCGTGCCAGGGAGACCGCGACAAGGCAGAGAGGGAAGTTAAGGCGGCCCACTGCAGAAGCCTGCTCCCAGCCAGCCAGCCAGCCAGCCAGCCAGCCAGCCGTATTGTGGAGCCTCTCTTCGCAAGAAGCCGGGGTGCCCTTCCCTTCCCCTTATTCGGTTTCCAGCATGAGGCACAGCAGTTCAAGCAAGAGAGTGAGATTTCTAAGGTGCCCAGAAAGTCGATAAGAGATCTGATCTCGGTACTTTTAACCGCAGCCAAGTGCGTTATCGCAAAGCACTGGGAAACTCAGGCTGCTCCCTCTACAATGGTATACTAAGCTATGGGAATACCTGCTTGATGATAAAATTTCAGAGTGGTCAGCCCAGCGTCGTCTAACAAAAAGTCCTCATCGCTCGATGAACACGTGGAAGGTTTTGCTAGGTAAACAAAACAGGTTTATGATGCACAGGCCAAGTAATCCTTGGACAAATGCCCTGTCATTGTACATGTTTCACTAGCTGCCACAGTTGTTATTTGTATAAGTGTACTAAGAAAGCTGAGAACTTAGTTGTTAACGGTTAGTTTAGTACTGCTATTGTTATAAAGTTATTGCTTTGTGAATTACACTCAAGTCAGTTTGTTAATAAGGCACTGTTTAGAAAGTTATGGGTTAAACCATGTGTGACCTTTTTGCTGTAACTGCATTACAGATTTTATTGTATGCTGATATTTTGAAATAAAAATTATTTTTTTTTAAAAAGATGCCCAGATAGCAACCTGGCCCACTAAAGCCACTCAAATATGGTCAGCTTCTTCTTTTCCTGTGAGACTGGTCTGGCGGTGGTCATGGTTTCACTCTCTCCTCTCTGCTGCCGGTTTGCTATTCTCCTGGGTGCCCCCCCCGGGGGTGCTGGGATGAGAGTACAGAGGCTGGGGGGGGGGAGGGCTGTTGTGGAGGATGGACCCTACTTCCGTCCTTGGCAGAAGGCTTGAGCCCCAGGAAGGCTCGCACCATACCTGTCCTCCAGTTCCATTGGTGGCAGCTGTTTCAAGACAGGAACCACCTGCCAAACGCAGGCCTCACCAGGCCAATGGTCCTGCCCGCTTTCTTGAAACATGAGGTGGGCGCTCTGTGAAGGAACAGTGCTCAGAAGAGCCACAGGCAGCTTGTGGCTTTAAAATACGTAAACCAGGCTCACCATGAGTATTTGTCATCAGTAATGCACCCAAGAGTCCTTGCAAAGGAAACTTGGGCTGCGCTCACACGGAACAGTAGCCACGCTAGAGAGACGGAAGATAGACGGATTTTCCGGGCGCGATCTCACCACCATATCTGGGAAGCGTAGAGCTCCCGTGGCTCAACCGAGGCTTCCCTCTGAAGATGCGCGGCAAAAAAATGGTACCTCAGAGGTACTAGTTTCCGGAAACCGCGGGGCAAGGGCGGGCGTCTGATCGCGTTTCCGGTGGCATCCAGCGCCCGCCCATGTCCCCTCGCAAACAGGTCATTTTGTTCCCCCAAGGCTCCACGGATGCGCACAAGCACCCAACGGAGCATGCGCACACTTCAGTTTAGAAAAGTAAAAAAACCCCAACAACCCCGTTTGCCGCGCCGCCCCGCTTCTTTACCTGTGGTGTGATCGGCACCTCCCCCCTAGCCACGGGACCTCAACCGGACGTCTGATCTCGCAGTCGCGCATTAGTTTGCCCCGGGGCAAACAGCCACGCTCCCCCCCCCGCGCATTTTCCAGCCCGTGTGACCGGGGCCATAGTTTTGCAAGTAAAGTAAGAGGATCAGGTGCTAGGACTTTCTTAGCAACATGGATGGCACAGGTCTTATGTTACTTAGCACTGTCTTCTGAGCCCATGGGGAAAGGGACACCTGCTTTGTGAGAGAATCGCCATGTGCAGCACACTGGGAAGTACCCTAGAGCAGGAGCCTATATTACTAATCTAAAACTTGCATCTTAGGTGAGCATGATTTTCTTAAAGATTCTGTGGAACGGATTTTCAGCAGCATTCCAACTCTGTCCTTGTGTGTGAGGAATTAACCTAATGCGGGCAGCAGTGTTCCCTCTAAGCTGAGTTAGTGTGAGCCGGCTCATGGTTTTTTAGCCTCCGGCTCACACATTTTTGCCTTAGCTCAGGAAGGAGGGCTCCAGAACAAACTAATTTACACAGTAGGCAAATCGCTCACTCACAGCTCTAATGCCAGTAGCTCAGAAAGTAGTATTTTTGCTCACAAGACTCCACAGCTTAGAGGGAGCATTGGTTGGCAGCAAGGCTAGCTCCTGCGAGAGAGAGAGTACGTGTGTGCCTGCACCTCTTTCACTGAACTGACTAGAGACCCTTTCAGGTGCTAGAGTTGTGTGTCCAGATCAGGTCATAGCCCTATGGGAATATAGTACCTGTCTGATCTTTCCCATGTCGTAGCATGCAAAGATCTGACTCTCCCCCCGTTTTTATTTCAGGCTGGAAGTACAGTTCTGGTTTTGTCACTACAGACATGATAAAGGACCATCTCCCTGCCCCTAGCGACGACACCTTGATTCTGATGTGTGGGCCTCCACCTATGATTCAGTTTGCTTGTCAACCTAATCTCGAAAAACTTGGATATGCCAAAGAGAACACTTTTGCTTACTGAAGCTGAGGTTGTACTAATTCCTCCGATTAAATGATGTAAGTGCACAGAGCACTCGTAAATAGCTTTTGTGGTTAAAATTCATATTGAGAGGGCTGTGGCTTAGTGGTGGAGCATCTCCTTGGCGTGCAGAAGGCCCCGGGTTCAATCCCCAGCACCTCCAGCCAAAAGGACCAGGTAGCAGGTGATGTAAAAGACCTCTGCCTGAGAGCCGCTGCCAGTCTGAGTAGACAATGCCAACATAGATGGACTGATGGTCTGATTCGGTATCAAGGTTTTCAAAATGAGGCTCTGTCGCACGTTCCATTCAGTGTCTCGTCCTCATTCAGTTCAGAAATAGTCCAAGGAATTAGAAAGGGGGGGGGGCAAGAGTATCCTTACACAGCCAGTATGACACCACATGTTAATTGTGATAAAAGTCAAACCCGTTGGTATACACCGTTCTCTCGACAGATGTGTGATGACCTACAAAGGATGCATTAGAAGAAGAAGAAGAGATTGGATTTATACCCCGCCCTTCACTGGGTGTCTCAGAGCGGCTTACAAACGCCTTTCCCTTCCCCTCCCCACGACAGACACCCCGTGAGGTAGGTGGAGCTGAGAGAGCTCTGACAGAAACTGCTCTTTTTCAAGGACAGCTGTGCCAGAGCTTGTGACTGACCCAAGGTCACATCAGCAGGTGCAAGTGGAGGAGTGGGGAATCAAACCCGGTTCTCCCAGATTAGAGTCCACGCACTCAACCACTACACCAAACTGGCGTTTGGTCCCTCTCTTTAGTAGCACAAAAGAAGTCTGTGGCAGTGGGTGGCTGCTTCTGTCCAACAGAAGCAGGTCTAGGAACAACATTGTAAGGACACTGAAAAGGCATGGCCTTTGCGTCGCCGGAGTAAGGAGAGGCTGGAAGGAGCAAAGGAGGCTTCTGGTCTGTGCCCCCCTCTCTTCTGACCCTGTCTGGTTGGTTGCAGGGCAGCACGGGCGGGGTGTGTGTGGGGGGGAGGTAGGCTTCTCCCCAGCTCAAGTTATACTTTCAGAATGATGGGAGGAGGAAGGGAGAGCATTTAAGTAGGCGATCTTTGGCTGGAGGGTGGGATTGTCCAGATCATGGCTAGTTTGGTGTTGTGGTTAAGTGCGCGGACTCTAATCTGGGAGAACCGGGTTTGATTCCCCACTCCTCCACTTGCACCTGGCTGGATGGCCTTGGGCAAGCCGTGGTTCTGATAAGAGCTGTTCTTGAAAAAGAGCCGTTTCTGTCAGAGCTCTCTCAGCCCCACCTACCTCACAGGGTGTCTGTGGTGGGGAGGGGAGGGGAAAGGAGTTTGTAAGCCGCTCTGAGACACCTTTGGGTAGTGAAGGGCAGGGTATAAATCCAATCTCCTCTTCTTCTTCTTTTACCTCACAGGGTGTCTGTTGTGGGGAGGGGAAGGGAAAGGAGTTTGTCAGCCGCTCTGAGACACCTTTGGGTAGTGAAGGGCGGGGTATAAATCCAATCTCTTCTTCTTCTTTTACCTCACAGGGTGTCTGTTGTGGGGAGGGGAAGGGAAAGGAGTTTGTCAGCCGCTCTGAGACACCTTCGGGTAGTGAAGGGCGGGGTATAAATCCAATCTCTTCTTCTTCTTCTTCTTCTTCTTCTACTGCAAGCTTAGCATAAAAATACAAACGTCGCACTTTCCCCCAGTGACTCCGCATGAAGCTCGTGCAAGAGACCTGCATCGTCCAGCCCTTCACCCTTTGCCCATAACAAGGTTACTGAGATCAGTGACTATTAGCTAATCATACATTTAACAAACTGATATTATTTTCAACTTGAATACGCTTGTGTGGAACACTCTTAAACGGACTACCCAATATTGAACACAAGTCAGGAGATAAACATACATGTATTTGAGCCATGGTTTTCCATGCTGTTATAAGCTATTCAGATTCAAAAGAAAAAGCACAGTTCCTCATAGAAGCTCTGAGGGCCCCCAGTGACAGTTGTGCTTGAAGTGCTCTTTTAAGTCATCCTGCTTTCTAACCAAATGGCAACATTCTTATAATACGACTGTGCTTCACACTGGACATCTATGATGGGACATTGCAATGCATGCTTGTGGCTCTACAGAAAAATGACATATAGCAAAATTTGACATGCTTTCAAAGTCAGTGTGCTAGATCCTGAATAGCGTTACAGTATAAATATGCTAGAAGCCGCTAGGGCAGTGATGGCGAACCCTTTAGAGACCGAGTGCCCAAACTGCGACCCAAAACCCACTTATTTATCGCAAAGTGCCAACATGGCAATTTAACCTGAATACTGAGGTTTTACTTTAGAAAAAACAGCTCATACATTAACTTAAGATGATCCAAACAAAGTAAGGAAAGCAATCCCAAATGCTTTCATTTACTTAAAATTATTTGGCAGAGAATTCAACACTTAAATGATGGTCTGGGCCTGGCTGGGGCGATGGCACACGTGCCCACAGAGAGGGCTCTGAGTGCCACCTCTGGCACCCGTGCCATAAGTTCGCCACCACTGCGCTAGGGTGTTCCTCTGGTACAGGATTTCGATGATCCATTTCTTCTGAAATAGGGGTTGGCAGCCTGGACTTCGCAGTTCTCACAGCTGGATTGAATTGAATTCAGCAAAGAAACACCAGAGTGGCATTTTTATTGAAATAACAGGATTTTTGGAATGTCTTTTAGAGTAGGATCTTTCTGCCGTAGGAAACCTGAGTTGAGTTGTAAAATGAAACTAGAGTGTGATGCGGGTGTCCCATTATCTCTTCCTTATAGAGGAACTGCAAATGTGATCCTAAAGGGTGGCATCGGGCATATGGTTTCATGGTTGCCCTTTCTCCTGAACGAGGCTGGAGCACTTAACAGTATTTAATGAAAAGCATCTCCTGTAGCTCACCTACTCCTCAAGACTACCTCTGCATCAAACCATCTTCCATAGGCAGAGGTTCTCTTCCCTGCAGAGCAGAACCATAACTCATAACAAAATGCAAGGATAGTTAACACAGTGCAGGCTGGGAATTACTACTTCTCCTGGTGGGAGTTTCTGGCTACTAATTGCAGCTTTACCACTACTGGTAAATAACTAATCCAAGGAGATTGCTTCTTTTATTCCTTCTGGAATATTGGGGGGGGGGGGGACGGGACACACACATTCATAAAGAAATTATATCTTAGAAAATTAATGAGTCTGTACTGTAGTCAAGTCTTCAGAAATACAAAATATAGAAAATGAATCACTGACCACTAAAATGGCTTACTGTGATTAATATATATATCTACACACACACACACATACCCTGATTTCCCCACTATTTTTAGAAGTGTTGCATAGATTCTTTGAAAGCAGGTGTTAAAAGTACCCAGACTATGGAGTGTTTCTTTTAATCCCTACATGGTACTTGAGAGAAAGCATTTAAGTCTTTACGTTTCAGTGGCAAAATCTTAAATATAGCACCCAGCCAGCATCAGCCATTTCTTGAAATATCAGTCAAGGTATTAAGAGTGGCGTTGGTCATATGGAATCTTCATCTCCACTCGTCAAAAGTTGGCGTTAAAAATCTATCATCGTTCAGCATCTGATCTTGGCTTAACATAGTCTGGAAGCAAAAATATACATAAAAATTAAGTTATACTAGGCTAAGTGGTGCAAGCAATGAAATCTGCTACTAAAAATGTACAGGCCCGTAAATTATCAACAGCCTATTTCAAGTACACTTTCATATATAACTATTTTATCAAAGTAAGTAGAAACAGAATGAACAGTTTGTACACATGTTTGGGATGGAACATGTTTATTCCAAAAAGTTAATTTATGCATCTAGTGTTTGGCTTTAAAACTTGATAAATGTGAGATTAGGTTTAACTGGACAAGCAGTACAGCTGGCAGAAAGGTGGAGGTATAGCTGGCCTGCCTCACTTCTTTTTCCACCAGTCATCATCTAAACGGCACTGAATAAAGCATGAAGACAGGCCACTTTATCCAATTCTAGGAGAGCACAACACTTTGTGGCCTTGGAGAGCCAGTTCATTCGGGTCAGAGGCATGGTGCAGCGGAGCCAGACACCCTACTGTGCCGCATGCATGGGAATTTACTTGCCTTAGTTGAACCCATTGCATCAGGGCTCCCAAGTACTTACCTTAATTCGGCGGGGGATGTATAGTTCTTTGCGGGACCATTCCCGCGGGGAAAACACAGGCGCTGCACTATTCCGTCGCCCAGACGTGACGTAGGCACGTAGCCGGGCAACACTCTAGCAATGGGGCTGGAAACTCGATGGTACCATCAAGTTCCCAGTCCCATTACCAGAGCGTCACCCAGCGACATGCCTACGTCATGTCTGGGCGACAGAATAGTGCAGCACCTGTGTTCCAAGCAAGAATCTCCCGGCGGGGAAGCATGTGTCCCCCACCAGATCGTAGGTAGGTACTTGGGAACCCTACATTGCATTTAAGAAGTTTAGTGATGTGCGTGAAGAGAGGTTGAAAATTTGCTTAAGGGTAAGAGTCAGGTGGCCATAAATTGGCTTTGCAGTCTTATCTTGACTTTAGGCCAGAAGTCCTTCGTAAATTCCTCTTAGAAGACGTTCAGAGCTCAGTGACTTACGCTGTGGCAAGATTTTGTTGCTTAGCTATTAGGAAACGTAGACTTATATTAGCTGAAAAAATTGTATGATTCTCTTATTAACACTTATTTTACTTTACTAATTTTATTAACTCTTTTCCTGTTAATGTTTTTATATTATTCCCATGTTATTACTGTTCTAATCCCTTTTATATCAGAATTGTACTGTTTTACTGGCTCCTACCGCAATAAATTAGATTGAATTGATTTCTGCAGCTTGTCGGCATTTCCGACCACCACCAAGACTAAAAAGACCATGAAGATCAACTTCATCACACTAAGCAAATCTGTATTTATTCACATATCTATAGGAATTGATTGAAAAAATTCAAATAGTAGTTCCTTTGAATATAGATAATCTGCGATTACTTGTAATACAGCCTGATTTGCTTTAAAGAAACAATACATACCGTGAGGTTGTTTATTCCTTGAGAAAGTTCCCCTATTTGCATTACTGTCCCTTCAGAATGTTCCATCTGCAAAATCATTCAGCAGCTCGATGAAATCAAGACAGCTACAACATCTTACTCAGTTACTACATGCATGTATAAGAGATATTGTATGTATGTTCTGCAACATGAAGTTGAATTATATTGGTCTGGATCCTAAGTAGTAGTCTGTAAGCAGAAGGGTGTTTCTGCAATTTCTGCTGACCCCCCCCCCCGTCCCACTGCAACCCTCTTACATTGTGTCTTGCAGTTGCCAGGAGCAGTCTGAAGCACAAAGAGGCATTGGGGGGGGGGGACTATATAGCAAGCAGAAAGCAGAGGGCAGCAGAGAAGAGCCATCTAATGAGTGAAGTTTTGCTTGGTCCTAGGATCCAAAACAATGCTATTTTGATTATTGGAAATGTTACGCAATACAGTTTGCTCACTGAACAAATGATGTGTAACTCTGTATGTTCTTAAAGAGACCAGTTCTCCATTTCCCCGCAGTTAACAGCATTATTTATGGATGCATGCAAATTCACGTATCGAGCATGCTGCCTTGAGAGTTAAACATGCTTTGAACTTGAGGGGATGTTGCCAGCAATAATTTCCGTATTCACTATGCAGAGACCCTTAATTCCTAAAATATACTGACGTATCTGGAACCTGATTGTTTAGAAATATTTTGGGGTGCAATTTGCTTTCCAAACCAGGCTGACGTGTCTCTTGCAAAACACAGTTTTCAGAAACTCAAGATGACCAGCAAGTCTGTGACAGGCTCCGTGATTTTCTTCTTCTTACACAACCTGTCATTGACTTGCTGTTCATCTGGGGCTGGCAGTGGGCTGTTCAGGTGACCACCATCTGCAAATTCAAGTTGACCCAAATGAACAAAGAGCCACCTAAGCCCCCAGCCATGTTGTGCAAAGTCAGCCCTTCCTTCAACTGCACCAAATTCATACATCAGACCAAAGTTTAAAATAGTAGCAATATACAGTTGTGTCCTTGATTCACAACTTCATTTATTCAAAGCCACAAAGGTCCTCATTTACTTCAGAGGAGAGAAAGTTAAGAGCAAAGCAGGAGCAGTGAATACCCTTTGCAGGCACCTGTTTGTGCAACAAAGCCCCCCAAGAAGTTTTCCTGAGACTGGTTGTTTTACATGACTGCTATTCAGGGTCAAGTACCCTTGGTCAAGCAAATGCTAAGTAATGCCCAGTCAAGTTAAGAAGTCAGCTCGCTTTAAGCTAAATGGAACAGATTCACCTTACGGCATGAGATACTAGTTGGGTGTTCAGCAGTTCAAGCAAGGCTAGATTCCAAAGCGGCTTGGATGGAGCTCAGCCAGAGAAATGGGCCTTTCCTGTCGCCAACTCCTGCTGCAGCCTGGGGCACTCCCCCCCCCCCCAGTGCTCCAGGAGCAGTACTGGGGTGATGCGTGGGGCTTTGCAGGAGGAGGAAAGATTCACCCCCAAAATGCCATTCCTCCTTGCTAGCCGAAGAGCACATCTGCCAGCAGAAAAGGTTGGTCCAAGCCCATGTTTATTTTATTTATTGATTCAGTTGATTTATACCCCCACCCTACCCCAAGAAAATGGGCTTCCTCCTCTGAAGTATCCTACTACTACAATGGTTTGATTGACCAAGATCTCCCTGGGCACATTCCAAGCCAGAAACAGCATGGTCGGTGGAGAAGTGCTTCCTGACAGGTGGGAGCTGTTTTGGATTTTAACCACCTTCCCCCATTGGTTTCCCACTTAGCCAGCTGAACATGCTGGCTTGACTGGATACCTTACCACTGTTGTGTTTATAACATGACTGTCAGCTTCCTAGTAACACCCAAATACCTAGTACTGCTCATACAGCCATCGCCTTAAGCAGAAATCAGAACAGAAATTAAAAAGACCTTCCTTAGTATTATTTCCCTGGTATTTAATTATTGCACCTATAAATTTTGCCACTGAAAGGGTGACAAGATTGGTTTTTTATCCGATAATAGCCATGTCACCCTGGGCTCTCGTATTAAGCAATTCCGCATTTCTAAGTAAAGGGGTGATTAAATTGGCTCTCAGCTTGTTAAATATAGGGCACTCCATAATCATGTGTTCAGTGGTTTCAACTCTTGCCATATGAGCACCTGCATGTTGCGCTAGCATATGATACTTTATTATACCTACTCCTCCAAAACCGCCAAGGGAAGGGCATTCGTTCTTGCCAGTGTAAAAGCTCTTCTGAGCTTTGGTACTGTCAAACGATAAAAGCACCTTGGCCAGTTGCATCAGGAGGGCAATTCTCAAGCAAAGTGTCGCACATACCCTACATGTGCCCTGAGAAACATAGGGCGATTTCTCACTAGAGCTGCCTTGCAGCACCGTTTGCCCCAAGACAAACATGTCAATTTCACACCCGAGGCTGCGGGGCTGCATTTGACCCGTGGCTTCGCCCGATTTCCTCCGCAGTTTCATGATCCTCAAAAACCAGGATCACGAAACTGCGGAGGAAATCGGGCGAAGCCGCAAGTCAACATGCAGCCCCAGAGTTTCGGGTGTAAAATTGACATGTTTGTGTCGGGGCAAACGGCGGCTGTGCTGCGAGGCAGCTTTAGTGAGAAATCGCCCATACTAGTAACATCCAACTTCCTAACACACTTCTTTGTTTGCCTAGTGATATCTGTAGTCCTAGAAACACCCCAGGCCCATAGCTACAGTGGGGCGTGTCTCAGGGCTAGGCCCCCTGGTTTATTGGCGAGGCCCCACAACTTCCCATCCAGCCCAGGGCCCCCAAGCAGCAGCTGGTGTGGGTAATTCAATTCAATTAGCCTGTGCCCCCTAAGAAATTTAAATGCCCCCCAACTTAGACAATTCTGGCTACGGGCCTGAAACACCTGATCCGGATTCTGTTTCCAACAGCAACCCAGACTCTTGCTCGGACCTGGGAGGTCTCTCTTTGTCCTCAAACCCGTTTTAAAGGGAAACGTTGCTTGCCTTGCAGTAAAACAGGATCAAGACTAAAGATGGGCGAGGGTGGGCCAAGACAGCGTGGGCTCTGATTTCATTATAAGCTGTTGCAGGAGTTTCTGCTGACAAGGAGGATGAATGCGCTAATCATCAGTACAAGCTTTCTAAAACCATTTGGGATGTGCCTGTTTCTCCCTTGTCCACTTTACGGATTCCTAGTATTGCGGTCCCAATCTAATACCAGAAAACAGGATAAGCAGTAACTTGCATTTTGGATGAAGGAAAATGAAATGTGTTAGATGCAAGGAATCATGCATATGAAAAGAATTACACTTTTCACGATTAGACTTTTCAAAACACCCCCCCCCCCCAGTTTTGTAATCCAGTTTCTGACTTGGAAACCAGAATCGACAGAGGTTGTCTCAGACTCCCGTCCTTGCAAAAAGCCTGGCGGTTCCAGCTGCTCCATTTTTCAGGTTTAGAAAAAATACTTTACACATGTTTCTCTGTGCAATATCATCCAGAAGATATTTTACAGAACCTCTTCAAAGCTGTGTAATGTTTTAAGTATAAATAATTCTGTTACAAAAAGAGAGACAATAGCCACTATTATAAGAACTTGGGACTTCCCTTCCCAAGAACTACTTTTATTGTTCCAGTGGTAAGGTTGGTTTTGTTCATTCTTAATTATATGGTTGGACATAGCCCCCTTTCATAACACGTCGTGTACATTCAGCTTGGTGCAAGATGCTGCACACTTGAAATAGCATGTCTTTATTAAAAAATATACAATCCAGATGTTTCGTTTTCAGAATAAAATATTAGACACATCTTTACAACTCCATACAGTAAAACTACATATAAAAAAGTTAAAAATATCTTTGGGCCGGACCTATGGAATATTAAAAAAATAAGGGTCCAGATTCAAAGAATCTCAGCTATGGCAGCAGTTCAGGTGGAGCACCTACGCTAGGTCAAGTCTTTCAACTGCCTTTGTTTCAGTCATGAACTTTGTGTAAAGTTTTTGTATTCCTGAAAAAGGGCTTGAGAAGATGAGTAGGGTGATACATAGCTGGAAACGGGGGGGGGGGGGGGGAACCCTCGAGATGGCATTCTAATATCCTTCAAGCCTCAGCCCAATACATTCATCAAATCCATGCAGATGCATTAATGCATTTTAGGTTAAACTGTAACAAAGGATTATTGGGTAAGCTTGGGAATGCATGAAGAAGATGAGAGGAGAGTTACATCAATCCCAGGGGCGCACCTGATCCAGTTTATCTAATTCTTTGTCAGGGAGCACGTTATGTACTTTGTATGCACCGTAGCTCTTCTGAGTCCCATTGGTTGTATTTGGACTTGGATCCATAGGACAAATGTAATCTGTAGATTCATCAAATTTCTTTTTTCTCAAGTTTCCGAAATGTGAAAATCCAAGTTTCTTTGGCTAAGGAGGAGGAGGAAGAAAAGTCTTGTCAAAAAAGTATGTAACGTAGGCAGGAAATCACAAAGCTGGCCACACTTTAAAATACTAAAGTAAAAAAATTATCAGAAAGGCTAACCCAAGTCCTGTAGAATACGGTGATTTGGGGGCAAAACTAGGCAAGGGCACTGCAGCCATTTTAAAGCAAAAAAAAAAAAAAGGGTGATTTAAAAATGCCACAAGTGCAGCGGGATGAGGTGTTCTTCTCCCTCCCGCCATGCCTTTTCAAATGCCAAAAGGGTCACCAAGGGGATCAGGCCCCCATGGCACTTTTAAATCACCCGTTTTATGCTTTAAAATTGTGGTGGCGTCCTCATGGACGCCATCGTGTTTCGTTAGGTCCTCAAGCCAGTAAAGAAGTACAACCAGTCGTCTGCTTGTCAAATAGTTTTAGGAGAGCACCTTAGAAAAGAGTAAGACAAACAGATACTGGGACAAGAGCAGTTTACAGTGCAATCCTACACAAAGTGACCCCAGGCAAAATGCACTGAAATCAATGGGTTGTAACCTACTCAAAAGTCCCTCCCAGCCTAAGGGATTTTTCTCCAGCTTCTGTTGAAGGCAGATCCACTTAACTTGGAGGAAGAGTCTGAACATTGCTTACTGGAGTGGTCAGATAACAGGGCATTGGATTTAGACTGGCGTAACTCTGTATAGAATTGCACTGTCAGAGCATTAGCGCAATTCACTAAACCTGGGTTGGATTGTCCCAGGCCCAGAACTGCAAAAGAGGGATGTCGCTCGGCCTTTTAAGGTAACTAGGCAGGAGGTCCAGCTGACTGAATACTGTCCTGACCAGAGTAACAATGGGCTGTATCCCACAATCTGAACAGAAGGGAGTTCACTGAACAGATTTCTTCTCTCTGCAGACGAGTGCAGGAGTAGGAGGGGGATCCCAAAAGTAGGAGGGGATCCCTAGAAATCATCTCCTCCCCTCTTGAAATAACTCTTCTGCAAACAGAGCAATTCCTCATGTGCAGGGGTCATTTCCTGCAGGAGCGCACAGGAGCGGAGCTCCGGCAGTAAAGAGCCCAGGGGGTGGGCACATGCAACAAGCTCCGCCCCCTGCTCCCAAGTCCCAGCAGCCCCGGGCCACAAGGAGCAAGAAGCAGCCAGGTAAGTTGCAGAGCCCCCCCCTCCACCCCAGATAGAAATTCAAAACAGTCCAGTGGCACCTTTAAGGCCAAGGTTTATTCAGGTACAAGCTCTCCCTCCTCTGTGAGGGCAGATCTGCGCGTCCCCCCCCCGATAGCTAGCCCCCCCGATAGCTAATTCAAAAGAGTCCAGTGGCACCTGAGCGGTGGTTGTTGCCTTCTGGCACACTTCCGGTGATGTCAGGGGGCGTGGCATATGCAGATAAGTTATGCTAATAAGCTCCTGCACGTCTTTTTCTACGAAATGACCCCTGCTCATGTGAGAGGTGTGTGAGCAGCTTCCTGCTGATTACTCTCTCCAGCTGCAGCCCCGTCTACCAGACCTTCGTTTTTAAAGGGGAAGGATGGGCTAAAACATGTAAGCAAACAAAATCCCACTCTATTCCCTGACCTTCAAGAACGGCTTTTTGGGGGCTGTGGGGAAAAACAAGGGAGATCATTTCTGTGATTTTCCATTCATGGATTTACCTCCATGGATTTTGTCTACTGATCACAGCACCCAAAATAAAGTATATAATGTTCAACAGACATGTTCCATTGTTTTCTGGTCAGAAGCAAGAAGGGAATTGGACAGTTCGAGACCTTTTCCTTCTTCAGCTGCAGAACTTACAAAGATACTAGCAGTCAGCAACACACTTAAAAAAAAAGACTCCTTTTCTACAAAGGCTCTATTATTTGCTCTATTGACCAGACTTTTAGCCAACTGTTACAAATATCAGAGGCTTGTAGGCAGAGAAACCCACCAGTCTTCAACTTAAATAATAGTTAAATTGTTTGAAAACAGGGCGGCTGAATCAACTTGAGACAGACTGCACAAAAGTTTTGTTGCAATGACGTTTCAGGCATCTTGCTCCTTTACATGTTTAAAAAAGGTAGGAGGGAATGAACGTCTAAACATTATAGCTACTAATCAGTTATTTACAATTAAGGGATGCCTTTTGTAGCAGTTCCTAATGCAGCTTAGTGGATAACTGTTAAAAGATTTTCAGCCAGTAGGCTTGCTGGTTCATAGTTATTGCAGTTTCTTGGGCAGCTGCTCCCCCTACTGCTGTGTTCAAAATTTCTCCCCCCCCCCCAAAAAATAATAATTAAAAGTTGAAATCCCGTGTAAGTAGAACACTGTTTTTCAGAAAGAGGCTTCAGTGTATGTGCATAAACCCCAGCAAGCCTGTAACACATACTTTGAACAATATTTTAACTTTGCGATATGAAGTCTGCACACAAGCCAGCATATACCGTCAGTGATCTAGCACCAAAACTTGGTAGGAATTTCATCACAGGAGTCAGACTCGCAGACACGCAATTCTATCCTCCAAGGCACTTGTCTACATTATAGCCTTACACTGATGTAAGAGCCATTCCCTTTTCCCTGGACATGTGAAGAATTCTTATAGCGCTCACCAAACCACAATTCCCACAACTTTTTTTTTTTTGGGGGGGGTCATGACAGCTAAACTGATAAAACAGATTTAGGGTTGAATCCAGACTAAGTTTTCTGCTAACAAGAAGCCACTTCCATCAGCAGAACAGAACATTCCTGCCTCACACCGCCTGCTTTACCCATAGGCCTCTCAAAAGTGATGCTTCCGGGGAACGGGGGACCCAGAGGACTAGGCTTCCCAAGTCCCCCCAGGGGGTGGGGAAACCCCCGCCCCAGAGGCCCATTCCCTGCCACCGGCGGATCAGGCCCCGGGGGGAACCCCACCCCGACGTGCACGTCACCCGGAGGTGACGCTGGGGGCGGGGCCATGGTCATCTGAGGGAAAACTCTATGGTTTTCCCTCGGATGGTCGTGGCCCTGCCCTCAGCATGCCCGGCGTGGTCACGTTACCTCTGGGTGACGTGCATGCGGCGCACGCGCTCTCCAGCCACGGGACGGGAGTCCCCCACTTCAGATCAAATTGCACTTGGCAAC
>NW_015166424.1:48523-65993 GCF_001447785.1 Gekko japonicus
AAAACAACATCTCCCTCTCGGTTAGCAGAAAACGTAGTCTGGATCCAACCTGCAGGCTTTTAATGTTCTACCATTTACCCATTTTTGACAAGGAAGAAAACCCCAGCTCCTTCCAAGATTGGTCTTTTAAACCATAGCCAGGAAGTCAACAGAATTCCCATATAGCCTACCCGGACTTTAGCAGTGGTAGTCAGAGGTGTGTAAGCAGTAGATTCCGTTATTTCCTGCTTCTCTTGCTGTGCCTCTGGTCCAATGAGCGCACTGAAGTTAGTGGTTAGGTGGCGCCTTAGCAGAGTCTTTTGAGAAGGAATGTTGAGAAGCATTGCCAGAGTGTCACCATTGAAACGAGGTTCAAGGATCTGGAGGGGAAACAGAGCCAGATGCACTCTACTTTATACATGGCCGTTAAAGCACGCAAAAGGAACTGTTACGTTACTTGTGGGTTTTAATATTTCTACACAGTGTCCATAATACTTCACAGTACTGCAGGCAGGAAACAACTCCTTACAAGCTTTAGCCATTATAATAATTTCCAGTGGTCATAAGAACATAAAAGAAGCTATGTTGGATCAGGCTAATGGCCCATCCAGTCCAACACTCTGTGTCACACAGTGCCCAAAACCCAGGGGCCATCAGGAGGTCTACCAGTGGGGCCAAAACTCTAGAAGCCCTCCCACTCTGGCCCCCCAAGCACCAAGAATGCAGAGCGTCACTGCCCCAGACACAGTGTTCCATCTATTCCTTGCAGCTAACAGGCACTGATGGACCTCTGCCCCATATGTTTATCTAATCCCCGCTTGAAGCTGTCTATGCTTGTAGCTGCCACCACTTCCTGTGGCACTGAATTCCACATGTTAATTACCCTTTGGGCGAAGAAGTACTTCCTTTTATCTGTTTTAAACCTACTGCTCATTAATTTCATTGAGTGCCCACGAGTTCTTGTATTGTGAGAAAGGGAGAAAAGTAACTCTTTCTCTACCTGCTCTATCCCATGCATAATCTTATAAACCTCGATTGTGTCACCCCTCAGCCGTCGTTTCTCCAAGCTAAAGAGTCCCAAGTGCTTTAACCTTTCTTCATAGGGAAAGTGTTCCAACCCTTTTATCATTCTAGTTGCCCTTTTCTGCACTTTTCCCAATGCTGTAATATCTTTTTTGAGGTGCGATGACCAGAACTGTACAAAGTATTCCAAATGAGGTTGCACCATCGATTTATACAGGGGCATTAAGATACTGGCTGATTTGTTTTCAATTCCCAGCTATATCAGCAAAGGATTGGGAATTGGTCAGCTCTATTAGCAAATAATTAATCCGTAATTTTCAATAGAAATTCTTGGGAGCAGCACTACTGGAAACTGTGGATTAATGTATTCCCAATGCTTGTGGATATAACCATGCATGCATAATACGCATTACAATTCCATAGGATATTAATATTTATATAGTACCACCAGTGTTCATGGCACTTTAAAACAAGAAACCAAGAAAAAAGCTTCTTGCCACTGAATTTTCATGGCGGCAGAAAACAATAAGGGGAGGAAAGAATAACCAAGGGATGTACCTGAATGGATGCACCTCTCTCTCTCTCTCATTCTCTTGATACAGACACCCCCACACCCCCATTCTGGCTTCAGTAAAAGTGGAGAGCGGCTCTGGCTCACTGGTAGAGCGTGTTCTTTGCCTGTAGAAGGTCCCAGGTTCAGCCTCTGGAATCTCCAGTTAAAGGAGCTCAGTAGTGCTGGAAAAGTACTGCTGCTTTACAGGCCCGCAGGGCCTCTAAGGCAAAGGTGTTCTGCCAGGCTTTTATTTATTTATGTATTTATTTTTATTTATATCCCGCCCTCCCCGCAAATGGGCTCAGGGCGGCTCACAAATTTATCAGCACCATGTGCCAACTCCACATAAAATGATTAAAAACAAATTAAAACAATCATACAGTAAGCAGTTAACAATTAAAGTGCTTGCAATATTGATCGTTCATTCAGTAAATTAAAGGTGGCGTACTATAAGGTGCAATACTAAAATCCCGATTCAGCGGTATTCCGGCATCCCGCCGCACTGTGGCTCAATCTCCATCCAGGGCCATTACTACAGATGTTAATAGTAATAACAGTTGGTGGTAGTGGTGGGCGGCTCCTAGCTGAAAGTCTGGTGGAAGAGCTCCGTTTTGCAGCCCCTGCGTAACTGTACAAGGTCCTGCAGGGCCCTGATCTCCTCTTGGAACTCATTCCACCAGAGAGGAGCCGCCACTGAAAAGGCCCTGGCCCTAGTAACAGCGAGCCTGGCATCCTTGGGGCCTGGAATAATTAATCAATGTTGTGACCCCAACCCTAGTGCTCTCTGGGGTATATATGGGGAAAGGCGATTTCATTTGTTTTGTTTCTAAATAATCGTACGTGGCTCTGTTTCTAGAGCCATGCTTTGCAGCAGAGGTCATTTCGGGGGGGATCGCGGGGGATCGCAGTTCCCCCGGGTGAGGTGCAGGGGGGCGGGGCACATGACGAAGCCCCGCCCCCTGCTTCCAGCCGCCCCGCTTCCAGCCCTCATTCATCCAGGAGGAGGCAGGAGAAGAGGGAGGGTAAGTCAGAGGTAATTTCGGGGGGGATCGCTGGTGATCGCAGTTCCCCCGGGTGAGGTGCAGGGGGGCGGGGCACATGACGAAGCCCCGCCCCCTGCTTCCAGCCGCCCCGCTTCCAGCCCTCATTCATCCAGGAGGAGGCAGGAGAAGAGGGAGGGTAAGTTGCTTCCTCCCCGCCTCTCCCCACCCCTGCCTGCCTGGGACCAGGGAGGGCCTTGGCGGGGCTTCCTCGCACTCCCGCTGGCCTTGCAGGTCCACCGCTGGGCCCCTGATGTCAGGGGGTGTGGCATATGCTAATGAGTTATGCTAATGAGTCCCCCTAGCTCTTTTTCTACGAAACGACCCCTGCTTTGCAGCCTCCTGCTCTAGCCACTGCACCACACTGGCATTGGAGGTCCATGTGCTGTCTGCTGCTTTTCTTGTCCCCCCATCGTGTCACGTCCCCCAGCCACGACCTGACACTCCCCTCTTGCCACTTGAGTTGACACACACATGAAAAACTTAAATCTGCCACCCATGGGGACACTCTATCCACAGCTACCTTGCATTTCCTCCTTTGACTTGATTAAAGGGAGAAAGCCACAGGAGCCTCATGGGTTGTGCTTGGAATGAGTCTGATGCTGTGTGGAAGCTCAACGACAACAGAAGTGAGGGCCTGCTGCATTCCATGTGAGAGAAAAAACCTGTGTGGAAGCAGCCAACGGCTTGATTTGATACAAGCAGCTGTATATATCCATACACCCGCTGAGATTTATGGTTCTCAATAAACTAAAAAGATTAGCATAACTTTTCAATCTTTGCTGTCAAAGGCAGCAAGAAAGAGATGAGTTTTAGGAATGAATGACCAGGAATGAAGGACGGGATGTCCCTAGAAAAGTAGCTCCTCTGTCTGCAAATGCCTGCTCAGGAAGGAAGCAGATTCATGTGTGCACCCCTTTGCACAGGCAGAACTGTCCATGGCAAAGGAATAAATGCAATGTCCTGTGCAGCTGACGGCATGCATCTGAGCACACACTCATCTCCGCATCCATAGCAGAGGGATAAACAGAGTTCCCTTGTTACTTATTTGTTTAACATTTTGCTCTGCACCACATTCCACACCTTGGGAAATCCAGTTTAATTGGTAAAAAGGTAAAGGTAAAGGTTCCCTTGCTCGAAAGCCAGTCGAATCCGACTCTAGGATTGCGGTGCTCATCTCCGTTTCAAAGCCGAAGAGCCAGCGCTGTCCGAAGATGTTTCCATGGTCATGTGGCCAGCATGACTAAAAACCAAGGCGCACGGAACGCTGTTACCTTCCCACCGAAGTGGTACCTATTTATCTTCTTGCAATTTCTTGCTTTCGAACTGCTAGGTTGGCAGGAGTTTAATTGGTAGAATACTTAAAAAATAACTTCAGAATTGGAGCATGTGCAGTTTACATGACTGATGAGGCTGTGAGCCAACTCTTAGAAATTAACTTGGCAAAGAATACTTTCTGCTTATTTAACAAAGATAAAACTAAGAATCAAAAATATCCTCCCTTTAATAAATTGTAAACAATTGTTCATCTTCAGTCTAAGCAATCTGACATTTGCAATTTTGGAAGGGATATTGCAGCTTGAAAGAAATTTGTTTCTTCCAACCAACTTCCTGGTATTGCATGCATTCACTTCAGTACGTGCTGACGCTTTATCAATAACTGATTTGAAAGTAATTTCCGCTCTCTAATTTCAGTTTCACATACCCATATCTTAAAATGCCACAGACTTTAAGCATGGCCATTTATAAAATTTAATTTATACATTGTCAAATTTATTTTTCATAAGGGAGTTGAAAGCTGATCAATGAACACACTTCCTATCATATGAAATACAGTTTCCTTTTCTTCAGCTCACAGAAAGCAGGGTGTGCAGTTCTGCAATATACTTCAGAAGATGCATTTGAATTTTTATATTAGCAAAAAGAAAAGCACATTTCAAGAAAGAGTTTCTTACAATGAGGCCACCATGAACTCCACTCCCTCGAAGGTTGGGTGCATATTCTGCCAGATCTACTGATCTGAGCCACTCCATCACTCTGTGATTGGACCACTGAACTACTTCAGATGGTGAAATGTTATTCTAGTATGGAAAAGATACATAGAAATGAAACATGCGAATGACATTGATGCCTGACTAGCTCAGTTACTATTTCTATATGTCTTCTTGCTCTTAAATTCATTCATGTGTAAATCAACCACTCAAATCACGTTTTGCACTTAGAACGACGCAATTCGAAAGTCCACATTCATTTTACTACAAAAGAGAATCTACTTCTCTCAACAGTTATTCCAGCACCCCCTTTTCTTAGTCAAAGCCCCTCAGACGCATGAAGTGCTACTAGGCAGAAGCAGCTCTGCAGACAACAGAGAAATGAGAAGAGGCTACTTTAAAACAATAGCCAATCCAAAGAATAATCAGTTCATTCAGGGTGGCTGAGGACAACTCTGAAGTATCCATCTCAACCCATCTATTAACAGTGGGGACTGGTCCTCATCACCAGATTGCCAACTTCCAGCTGGGTCTAGCAACAAATGAATACACACTGCAAAAACCTTATAACAAACTAATGTGTTCTATTTATAATCATCATTTAGTAAAGTGCAGAGTGTATCATTATTTCATCCTAGTCAGGTATAAATATTCATTACATTCAATAAGCAATAACATTCAGTACATACAGATTGATAACGACCAGACCATTTTGCATCAGTGTTTTAAACGTCAAGCCCCAGCGGGAGTTTCCAGAACGAAAAGCCCGCCTCTCCTTGCATGGAGTCTTCCAAAAAGGGGGACAGCTTTCTTAAAAGCTGCATCTTTGAGAATGACAGGAGTACTCCGTCCATGAATGTTAGCTGCATAATGTGTCTTTCGTAGGACCGACAAGAAAAAGCATCCATACAACTATTAAGAAAGCGGTCCCCCTTTTTGGAAGACTTCATGCAAGGAGAAGCAAGGGCTTTTAGTTCTGGAAACTCCCGCTGGGGCTTGACGTTTAAAACACTGATGCAAAATGGTCTGGTAGTTATCATTCTGTAGGTACTGAATGTTATTGCTTATTGAATGTAATGAATATTTATACCTGACTAGGATGAAATAATGATACACTCTGCACTTTACTAAATGATGATTATAAATAGAACACATTAGTTTGTTGTAAGGTTTTTGCAGTGTATATTTATTTTGTTGCTAGACTTTCCTGACACTGCAGCTCGGGTTGCTTCAACTTCCAGGTGGGGTCTGGAGCTCTCCTGGTGTTACAACTGATCTCCAGAGGACAGAGGTCAGTTCCCCTGGAGAAAACGGCAGCTCTGGTGGTTGGACTCCAGGAGTCATTTCCTGCAGGAGCGCACAGGAGCGGAGCTCCGGCAGTAAAGAGCCCAGGGGGCGGGCACATGCAACAAGCCCCACCCCCTGCTCCCAGCAGCCCTCAGTCAGAGCAAGAAGCAGCCAGGTAAGTTGCAGAGCCCCCCCGCCCCCCGGTCCATAACAGTCCAGTGGCACCTTTAAGACCAAGTTTTATTCAGGTACAAGCTCTCCCTCCTCTGCGAGGACAGATCTGCACGTTCCCCCCCCATATAGTTAGCAATCCAAAACAGTCCAGTGGAGCCTGAACGGTGGGTGTTGCCTTCTGACACACTTCCGGTGATGTCAGGGGGGGTGGCACATACAAATAGGTTATGCTAATGAGTTATGATAATGAGCTCCTGCACCTCTTTTTCTACGAAATGACCCCTGTTGGACTCTATGGTATTATACCTGCTGAGCTCCCTCCCCTCCCCTCTACAAACCCCACCCTTCCCGGGCTCCAGCCTCTGCAGCTTTAAGCACAAATACTTTTGCCTAACAGAGGAACAATTCACATGTCTGAGGAACTGAGCTCTCATTCCTGAAAGCTGATGTTGGAATAAATTCTATTGGTCTTTACAGTGCCCCTGGACTCCTGTTTTATTTCAGTTCTAGAGACCTGAATCGTACTCTTCATGGGCAGATCCATCTGGCAGGGTAGGGGCTCCAATCTGCTGGTAGATCTGCTCATGGGCAAACATCTACAAAGATGGCTTATTCTTGATTTCACAAGCTGCTCCCTGCACACACTGGTCTGAACATGAGCAAAGAGAAGCAGAGGGGGCGAAGAAGGGACAAGACAGCTGGCACCCCCCACCCCTTTATCCCAGAAAGTAAAGGCAGACGGAGCTTTAATAGTCTTCTCTATTGCTTTCTGCCATCTGAGATAAGCAGGCACTGCTTCTAGGCAATTAGCGGTCACGGAATGGATGGGCGGTTTGTTTTTTCTCACCTCATCTGCTGGCCTCCTCCGCAGACAGTGAGGGTTGAAACTATTCACATGCAGCACATGAATGGCACACTTTATACTGAGATGATGCAGCTGGCTGGTGACCTTGAGGAACAGGAGGTCATTCTGCAAAATAAACCAGCACAGCATAACCGTTGTCAAAGACAGTCTACTCTGCAGCTCTGTAGGGCAGACTGGACCTTACGAGATATCTTTATAAAAAAAATGGAAATCTGGAAAAAAAACCCACAATTTTCTTCTGTCGGAGGGACTGAAGGAGAATTATGATCAGAAAAATCTAATGCCAAGGTAGCCTTAACGGGGTTTAGAGAAATTCATGCAGGTTAGCCAATCACCCTTTTCAGCTAAATGGAACCTCTATGTGTGTGTGGGGGAGGGAAGCACGGCATATCCGAGGCAGAACAGTCTGAGAAGCCGTACTGGGCCCCTATGCAGCTGGCAACATAAAGTTTAAAGGCTCCCTGGGCCAGTGAGCAGGGAAGGAGCAGTAGCTGCTCTGCCTCCTGGGCAGACGAGGCGGCGGTGGGGCTCAGCACCAGTGATGGCCAGAACTTGCACAGCTGTTTCCAGTAAACTGGAGTGGGGCCACTCCTCCCATCAGGATCCAAAGATCCCTTCTCCACAATCACTGATCCTTCCCACTTGCGTCTTCTTAACGGTCACTTTCTCATGAAAAAGAGTTCACGGGATGCATCCTGTGCACAGCAACACAGCCTGTCTCTAGGGGGCAAATCACTCCTCCCCTGGACTTTTACTCCTGTTCAGGGTAACGGCACAGTTGGGGTAGGCGTGACCCAGAGTGGGAACAGCACACGCAGGAAGAAAGGAGAACAGGCAAATCTCTTAGGGCTGTGTCACCGCCAACAGGGTAGGATCACGGTCTGCATCCTGCCCACTCTGTCTCATGCCAATCCACCCACCGGGTCCAGGGCAGGTCTCAGATAGCTGAAATGGAAGGAGTGACCTGCAAGACAAGATCTGCTGGCACAGAATGTGGCGGGATGTGTGCTGACGGTGACGCCTGTCCGGGTGCACGTTCAGCCGGGTCCTCCGCCAACTGCACTGGCTGCCTAAAGAGTACCGGATCCAGTTCAAGGTTCTAGCGCTGGTTTTTACAGCCCTATGTGGCCATGGACATGCATATTTCCGGGACCGTCCCTCCCCATGTGTGCCCTGCAGAGCTTTGCGCTCAACTGATCAACATCTTCTGATTGTCCCTGGCCCAAAGGACGTCTGGCTAGCCTCAACTAGGGCCAGGGCCTTTTCAGCCCTGGCCCCATCCTGGTAGAACAAGCTCCCAATTGAAATCAGGGCCCTGCAGGATTTGTTACAATTCCACAGGGCCTGTAAAACAGAGCTGTTTTGCCGGGCTTTTAGTTGAGGCAGCAAGCATCCACATTTCCGTTCCTGGCGTCCCCTGCTGATAGCCCTGGCCTTGTGGTTAGTGGACTGATATCCAACAACACCATTCAGAAGGCTCCACCTGAGAGTTGCTACCGAGGCAACTTTTCACTCTGGTTTTTTGGTACTAAACTTTTGAATTTTGTCGCTGGGAAAGATTGAAGGCCAAAGAAGACGGGGACGGCAAAGGATGAGATGGTTAGACAGTGTCATCGATGCAACGAACATGAAGTTGAGCCAACTTCAGAGGACGGCGGAAGACAGGAGGGCCTGGCGGGAGCTGGTCCATGGGGTCGCGAAGTCGGACTCGACTGTGCGACTGAACAACAACAAAATTATTCATATATTGCCTGAACTTGATCTATTGTCTATTAATTATGTTTTATGTGATTTGTGAGCCGCATTGAGCCCGCTTGTGGGGAGGGCGGGATATTAAATAAATAAATAAACGGTGCAATGGGAACAGACGGTCTCATTCTCCTCTGTGGCTTCCCACTCCCATGCAGCCCAACGCTGGCTGCTGCTGATACTGACTTCCTGGCTTCCACCTTTCCCCATTCTCTGTTCTCTTCAGTTGTCTTTACTATGGAATTATATGGCTTAAAATTGTATGAACAGACTGCTTCTTCCCCTCCGAAGGTTCCTTGAGGAGTAAAACAAACCCACAAGTTTTTTCTAGGGCCACCAAAAGAACAGTTACTTTTGCTGTGTTTTTATTTGGTTTGGGAAAGTTACAAAAGAGCAAACTTGGAATACAAATGTAAAAGACAAAAGTGTACATAAAAACAAATTATGAGGCTAAAAAGTTCCTGTGCGGGGAAGGTTTATACCCTTCGACTGCTCTCAGCGTGAAAGAGAGGCTGTGCAAATACGAAACATATAATCACAAGTCAAACTATCTTACCACTGTCAGATATTGCAGCATTCTGCCGTCTACTCTGGATTCGTGAAACTGGTCTTTGTACTGAGGTAGACCTATGTCATCCAGCCACCCTGCAAAATAAGTACCAACAATAAACAGAGATATACGGATTTTTGTATTTTATATAAAAGGTAAAGGTTCCCTTGCTCGAAAGCCAGTCGAATCCGACTCTAGGGTTGCGGTGCTCATCTCCGTTTCAAAGCCGAAGAGCCAGCACTGTCCGAAGACGTTTTCCGGGTTCATGTGGCCGGCATGACTAAACGCCAAGGCGCACGGAACGCTGTTACCTTCCCACTGAAGTGGTACCTATTTATCTGCTTGCAATGTCTTGCTTTCGAACTGCTAGGTTGGCAGGAGCTGGAACTAGAGACGGGAGCTCACTCCGTCATGCGGCACACTCGGGTCTCGAACTGCTGAACTACTGACCTTCCACAGCCTGCAGTTCAGCGTCTTAACCACTTGAGCCACCGCAGCTCCTTGTATTTTATATACAAGCTTATAAATAAGAACATAAGAACATAAGAGACGCCAATGTTGGATCAGGCCAAAGGCCCATCCAGTCCAACACTCTGTGTCACACAGTGGCCAGAAATACCAGTGCCATCAGGAGGTCCAGCAGTGGGGCCAGGACATTAGAAGCCCTCCCACTGTTGACCCCCCCCAAGCACCAAGAAGACAGAGCATCACTTGCCCCAGAGCCCCTAGCTATACCTTGTGGCTAATAGCCACTGATGGACCTCTGCTCCATATGCTTATCTAATTCCCTTTTGAAGCCGTCCATGCTTGTAGCACCCACCACTTCCTGTGGCAGTGAATTCCATGTGTTAATCACTCTTTGGGTGAAGAAGTACTTCCTTTTATCCGTTCTAACCCGACCGCTCTGCAGTTTCATGGAGTGCCCACGAGTTCTTGTATTGTGAGAAAGGGAGAAAAGTACCTCTTTCTCTACCTGCTCTTTCCCATGCATAATCTTATAAACCTCGATCATGTCACCCCTCAGTCGTCTTTTCTCCAAGCTAAAGAGCCCTAAGCGCTTTAACCTTTCCTCATAGGGAAAGTGTTCCAACCCTTTTATCATTCGAGTTGCCCTTTTCTGCACTTTTTCCAAAGCTATAATATCCTTTTTAAGGTGTGGTGCCCAGAACTGCACACAGTATTCCAAATGAGGTCTCACCATTGATTTATATAGGGGCATTATTATATTGGCTGATCTGTTTTCAATACCCTTCCTAATAATCCCCAGCATAGCATTGGCCTTCTTTATTGCAGTCACACACTGTCTCGACATTTTCAGTGAGTTATCCACTACAACTCCAAGATCTCTCTCTTGCTCAGTCTCTGCCAGTTCAGACCCCATCAATGTGTATTTATATTTAGGATTTTTGGCTCCAATGTGCATCACCTTGCACTTGGCCACATTGAACCCCATTTGCCATGTTGACGCCCACTCGCCCATCCTTGACAGATCCCCTTGGAGTGCCTCACAATCCTCACTGGTTTTCACCACCCTGAACAACTTTGTATCATCCGCAAATTTAGCCACTTCACTGCTTACTCCCATCTCCAAATCATTAATGAACAAGTTAAAAAGCAGTGGACCAAGTACTGATCCCTGCGGTACCCCACTGCTTACCACCCTCCACTGAGAAAATTGCCCACCTACACTCACTCTCTGTTTTCTATGAACTAGCCAGTTTTTGATCCATAAAAGGACTTGTCCTTCTATCCCATGATTTTTGAGCTTACTTAGGAGCCTTTGATGAGGAACTTTATCAAAAGCTTTCTGGAAGTCAAGGTAAATAATATCTATTGGATCCCCCTTGTCCACATGTTTGTTCACCCCCTCAAAGAACACTAACAGGTTAGTGAGACAAGATCTTCCCTTACAGAAACCGTGCTGAGTCTGCCTCAATAGGTTTTGTTCATCTATGTGCCTACTAATTCTTTCCTTAATAATGGTTTCCACCAATTTACCCGGTATCGACGTCAGACTGACTGGCCTGTAATTTCCCGGATCTCCTCTGGAACCCTTTTTAAAGATGGGAGTGACATTAGCTACCTTCCAATCCTCAGGAATGGAGGCAGATTTTAAGGAAAGATTACATATCTTTGTCAGGAGATCTACAAGTTCACATTTGAGTTCTTTCAGAACTCTCGGATGTATGCCATCTGGGCCTGGTGATTTTTCAGTTTTTAAGTTGTCTATCAGTTTTAGGACCTCCTCTCTCATCACCTCAATCTGACTCAGGTCTTCCAACACCCCTCCTGAAATCAGTGGTTCTGGAGTGGGCAAGCACTTCTCATCTTCCACAGTGAAGACGGAGGCAAAAAATGCATTTAGCTTCTCAGCCATTTCCCTATCATCCTTCAATACTCCTTTTACCCCTTGGTCGTCCAAGGGCCCCACTGCCTCCCTGGCTGGTTTCCTGTTTCTAATGTATTTGAAGAAAGTTTTATTGTTGGTTGCCACCTTTTACACCTCCTTCGTGCCTTTTTGCCTCCCCACATGCTCAGCTACCCTCAGCCATAATTTTCAGAGTCACGTGAGTAGCCATGTTGGTCTGAAGCAACAGAACAAAGCCTGAGTCCAGTGGCACCGTTAAAACTAACAAAGTTTTATTCTGGGTATGTACACATGAAAGCTTATACTCAGAATTAAACCTTATTGGTCTTAAAGGTGCCACTGGACTCAAGCTTTGTTCCATTATTTTCAGGTTAGGTCTTTTGCTGTTAGCTGTCTTTTAAAGAAGTCAAGAAACAGCTTTCAGCTTTTCAATACTTTCAAAAGTGCTAAATCCAGGGGTCATTTCCTGCAGGAACGCACAGGAGCGGAGCTCCGGCAGTAAGACGCCCAGGGGGCGGGCACATGCAGCAAGCCCCACCCCCTGCTCCCAGCAGCCTTTAGTCAGAGCAAGAAGCAACCAGGTAAGTTGCAGAGCCCCCTCCCCCCGGTCCAAAACGGTCCAGTGGGACCTTTAAGACAAAGTTTTATTCAGGTACAAGCTCTCCCTCCTCTGTGTGGACAGATCTGCATGTTCCTCCCTCACCCCCACCCCCACCCCCAATAGCTAGCAATCCAAAACAGTCCAGTGGAGCCTGAGCAGTGGGTGTTGCCTTCTGACACACCTCCGGTGATGTCAGGGGGTGTGGCATAGGCAAATAAGTTATGCTAATGAGTTATGCTAATGAGCTCCTGCACCTCTTTTCCTATGAAATGACCCCTGGCTAAATCTAAGCAATGCTACTAAACTTGAATCTACTCCAGGACAGCAACCTATTGGCAAAAAGGGAAACCAAACTAACTTGGAATCAGGACATCCAAATGCCCCCACTCCATTTCAGTGACTCCCCTATTGCCTCAACCCCTTCCCCTGCTAAAACTAAATAAGCTTCCACAAAATGTAAAGTGAGCAAGAAAGACTGTCCGTATCTATGAGCTTCATTTCATTCTTAGCACGTACGTGTCACCCAGAGATGATCCAGCTGTGCAGATTTATCATCTTGTTTGGTGTTTATAGCTTTAACAGCCAAAACCAATTTCTTCCTGTGCAGAGGCTGCTTTATGCCGAGCTCCTATGAAAGGACAGTAAATGATCATGAAAAAGGAGATTGTACAAATAAAGAACCCATATCTTTTAGAGATTAATTTCCCCAAAGAAACTGTTATTTGAACTAGCTGCTGTATTTGCTATTGGGAGTTTCTGAAAATTGGGATGAACCCCTAAACCTCAGGGAAGCACAATTCTATTTCTATTTGGCTTTCTTTATAGCCTGTTTTTCACCCCAATGGAGACCGAGACCCAAAGCAGCTTACATCATTCCCTTCTCCTCCATTCTCTCCTCACAACAATCCTATGAGGTAGTTTAGGCTCAGAGTGTGTGACCGGCCTAAGGTCACCCAACAACCGTCCATGGCCCGAGTGGGGATTCAAACCTAGATTCCCCAGACTCTAGTCTGACACTTGAACCACTACAACACTCTGGCTCTCATAAGGTGAGCTGCTGGAAGAACTGTGGTCCAATAAGCCAAGAGGAGCATTAGCATCTGTCATATGTACACCCCTGGATTTCAAGCTGAGACATCTTCTGACACTAAAGTGTGAAAACATTTTGTAACCAGCAAAATGTGGGGGTACACATCCTTGGGGACAGATCACCTTTGCTGGCTTTCCACCAATATCCCAAAAATGGTCTCAACAGGGTTTCAAATATAAAGAATGAAGGCTGAGTCCAGTGGCACCTTTGAGTCCAACAAATTTTAATTCTGGGTATAAGCTTTGTGTGCAAGCACACTGAAGTGTGCACTGAAGTGTGCATGCACACGAAAGCTTATGCCCAGAATTAAAATTTGTTGGACTCAAAGGTGCCACAGGACTCAAGCTTCGTTCTGTTGCTTGAGGCCAAGCTGAATCAAATATAAAGAGTCTCTCACCCCCCCCCCCCCCCGCCCCGTGTGTTAAAGACAGGGGTCAGAAACAGTGTTTCCTCTAAGCTGATTTAG
This sequence comes from Gekko japonicus, assembly GCF_001447785.1. Taxonomy (NCBI): domain Eukaryota; kingdom Metazoa; phylum Chordata; class Lepidosauria; order Squamata; family Gekkonidae; genus Gekko; species Gekko japonicus. Next base: position 62,260 of record NW_015166424.1, read on the forward strand.
TGTGAGCCAGCTCACAGTTTTTTAGCGTCCAGCTCACACATTTTTGTCTTAGCTCAGGATGGATTGCTCCAGACCAAACTAATTTATGCAGTAGACAAATTGCTCGCTCACAACTTTCATGCCAGAAGCTCACAAAGCAGAATTTTTGCTCACAAGACTCCACAGCTTAGAGAGAACACTGGCTCAGAAGCACTTCCTTCCTTCCTATTAATTTTCGGAAGTGCCTACTAACTGCACTCCACGGCAGCTCACAATAATCAAAAACTTTACGTAAAATAACGTCACATTTCTTAAAAGGCGGTGATGACTTATGAAGGCAGGGACGCACACACACAATGATATCCAACACCCTCTCCACAGTTCTCTTGCGACAACTGATGCTCTTCAACAGTTTCTCTGACAGCTGTGAGGAAAGCAGCTCTGCCTCTAAACAGTGCTACCTAGCAACCAAGCCCGGGTAGCACCAGATGACTTGTGGGGTGGGGGATGCTTTTCTTTACACAGGCAGATGGAGATGCCACAACTTCCGGCTCTTCCCAGCAGCAGTGAGTGATGCAGGCACTGGAGTGGGGGGGTGGGAAGGATGACACAGACTGCCCTCTCCCCAATCCTCTGAGGTGATTTTTCTCTTCATTTTTGGAATTTCCTTCCCTTAGAATCCTGCCAGAACTGCTGTCAGTGGCTTCTAAGCAAATAATACGTTCTGTTATTGTAATATATCCAGTTCAGACCGCGTGGCCAGCTTGGGCTCCATGCGGTCAAGCCCAAACGTTGAGCTTCGCACAAAGAGAGAATGGATGATGCGGATCCTAGCCCACGCCAATCAGTGGGCTAGGCTCCCGGCCGAGAGCCTATGGAACTCTTGGCCACTGTAAATAACCTATTGGGAAGTGGGGGGGTGTTTTGGGCGGTGGTTTCACGGGGAATATAAGCCGGCCTGCGAGCCGGCCAACGTCATCTTGTTCCTGAGTGAATAAAGTACGCTTTGCTGAAACCACTCTCCGTCTGCGTACTTTTCACTGGCGACGAGGATGGGATTCATCTCCCTCGGAACAGAGACCACGTTCCGGGCATCGCCTTGAGTCGCCGCGCTGAAATCGCCACCGCCGCCAGCATCGTGCAAAAGTGCCGCTCATCGCAGCGCTCAGTTATCATCAAAGCAGGCACCTGGTGGCCAGCGATAACTAAGGGATTTATTTTGTACCTTTTAAAAAATACAGTACCTTACAATTGCTATTTAAAAAACAAACCCTACTTCAAATTAGAGCATACATGTTAATACCCACATGCGCAGTCTTCTTACCTTTTCCATATCCTGTGGTGTTGCTGTTAAAAGCGTGTGGCCGGATGTTATCCACTGGCGTGCAAAAATTACATACTGACCAAGACCCAAGTCCTCAAGCCAGTTACAAACTCGTTCATTGCCCCACTGGGCAAAGGGGGCATTATGATCACTAGGAAGGATAAAGAAGAGCGTGAGATTCACATCGTATAGTTATCATTAGATTCCACGGCACTTACGGCCAGACCTTTTTTTCACAACAATCCTGCAGTCATTGGGGGGTGGGGAAAAGAGAGTCTGAGGATCTCCCAGGCCTCTGCAGTTGTCCTGGCCCGAAGGAGAAGGGACGCAGAGCCTGGTTATTGAGCTTTGGGCACCAAGAGGTTGAGCTTGTGAGAGAGAAGCCCTCCACCCCCTGGCACAGCTCAGCCAATCGCACGGTCACCTGTCAGGACACAGAGATGCATTGGCTCCCTTGCCTCTTATGCACACGAGGCTTGCAGTATCCGCTTGCTCTCTTGTGTAATATTAAATATTAATAAGCTATCATTTATTTATTTAGAAAGAAAGTTCTGGCACCTCTCCAGGGAACCTGGCAGAGGCCGCTTGCGGAACAGAATATAACAGAAACAGAAGACGTTAAAAGTTAAAATCCAAAAATTTAGCAACCCAGGTAAAGGTAAAGGTTCCCCTTGCTCGAAAGCCAGTCGAGTCCGGCTCTAGGGTTGCGGTGCTCATCTCCGTTTCAAAGCCGAAGAGCCAGCGCTGTCTGAAGACGTTTTCCGTGGTCACGTGGCCGGCGTGACTAAACACCAAGGTGCACGGAACGCTGTTACCTTCCCACCGAAGTGGCACCTATTTATCTACTTGCAATTTCTTGCTTTCGAACTGCTAGGTTGGCAGGAGTTAGCAACCCAGGCAGAGCATAAAAGTAGAGAGCATCTTATAATAGCTGTCTTCAGATTAAAAGCACTCTATGAAATGGTGTCACAGGAGGACCAACTCCTTAATTAAAAGCCTGGCACCTAAAAAACAGCCGCACAGGGATTAAGGTGAGCTTCAAGGGGAAGGGCACGCCGTAAACAAGATAAGATGCCACTGCTGAGAATGCCCTGTCTCTGGTTGTCACCCACCTCACCTCAGAAGATTGGGGGGGGGGCACTGAGAGCAGGGCTCACGAGGCTGACCTTAACTGGCAGACTGGATACTATGGGATGCGGGGGTAACCAAGGCATTTAGGGCATTCAAGGGAACAACTGGCGTTTTGTATTGTGCCTGGAAACAAGTGGCTAGCCAGCGGTGATCTTTCAGCACCCATGTGATACGATCCCTGTATCCTGTGCGGGACGATAGCCTGGTTGCTGCATTTTGGACCAGCTGAAATTTCTGGACCACTTTCAGAGGCAGCCCCACGTGGGACACATTACAGCCATCTAACCTGGACGTTATTAGATCGTGGATCATTAATGAAGTGGAATATTAGAACTGGGGAAACAGAGAGGGCAGTGTGTACGTCCTAAAGTTACCCAGAAACTTCATCAGTTCTGACCTTCTCTGCCAATTTAGCACGGCCAAGGAACAGAACCCAAGGTGAGAAAGCATAGTCAGAGGCAAGAGCTACAAAAGCTCAGCTCGTAATGGTCTCCACTAAGTAAACAGACTGCCGTCAGGGATACTGTGTGGAGGGCAGAGGTGTCAAAACCTGCCCCTGCCCTGGATGGTGCTGCCACCTAGTGTCCCTACAACAGATAGCCTGCATCTGTTTCAAAGTTCTGAAACCAATTGCTTTACTGGCTCCCCCCCCGCCCCCGCCCCCCCCAATGATGATAAGAACTTTACCAATATTTCTCTAATGGAAGAAAGAGGAAATGTTTGTTAGGAAACCTCTCTACAGAGTTGCAAGGTAAGTAGCGAATTTCACTGGACACCAGTCAACACAGATGATAACAAAACACTCCCTTCTGAAATATTTAATAGTAAGCAGTCAGCATTTACTTCTTCTGTCCCTTGGTTTCCTTTGACCGAGACAATCTAGGTCCAGCTGTTGCGCGGAGGCCACCTCTCCGAAACTCAACCAAGCCCAGATCATCTCCTGGGAAATTGCCAGACTGGGTCCTGCGTATTCTTTTGGGAGGGATTAAAAATATTAAAAATAACTCTGCCAGGCATTAAAATGCAAGCAATATCATTTCTAACACAAGATCTCAATCTCCATATGCATACTGTGAATGGATCCCTCCTCTCACAAGAGACTTTGCAAGAGAAATGTTTAATTTGCACTCTGCTAGTGTTCAGAGGCTAGTCTAAAAAAGAGAGTCCCTAGCCAGACAAAGTAAAACCAGTTTCCCCAGTTACCTTTCAACCCGACTGGCATGTTAATGGTGGGTTAGCCAACAGAACAAGATTTTTCTCCTGTAGCAACAGAACCCACCAAAAGACTAACAATTTTCCA
>NW_015166424.1:66064-92883 GCF_001447785.1 Gekko japonicus
GGGGGGTGGGAGAGGTGTTTAATTTGTTTATTTTGCCAGTTCTTGTGATTTATTACATTCTTCACAGTATGAGTTGGATATGACTGTACTAATTATGGGTATACGCCATTGATGAAGGCTTTCTGCTGCAAAGTGTTTGGCATTCTGTTGTATTTCACTTGGCCTTGAAAGAAAGATAATTTACAGTGCAATCCTTAGACCCACTGAAAATCAATGGGCTTAGAAGGCCGACGCTCTGCTCAGGGTAGCACTCAGAGCTCTGATTCAATCCCCTCTCCCTGAGAACATCTACTTTTAAAGACAATTAAAGATGTCTAGTCAAGAATCTCCAATGTGCTTGCTAGTTGCCCTCTTAGAAGTGCTGCTTATTAGAAGACAGAAAATATACGAACACGTACTTTCCCCATATTTTCTTTATTCCTTTTGGACTTTTTTTATTTTCTGGAGATAGTGGAGACTGTGCACCTGATTCTGTTCCAGATGACAAGGGTGAAAGATCATCTGAAGTCATTGTACCGTCCATATTCTCAGAATCTCCTGTGATTTAAGAAGAAGAAGAAGAGATTGGATTTATACCCTGCCCTTCACTTGGAGTCTCAGAGCGGCTTACAAACTCCTTTCCCTTCCCATCCCCACAACAGACACCCTGTGAGGTAGGTGGGGCTGAGAGAACTCTGCCACAAACTGCTCTTTCAGGAACAGCTGTGCCAGAGCTTGTGACTGACCCAAGGTCACATCAGCAGGTGCAAGTGGAGGAGTGGGGAATCAAACCCGGTTCTCCCAGATTAGAGTCCGCACACTTAACCACTACACCAAACTGGCTCTCGTTAAAAAATGTGATTGAGATTATGTATGAAACTAAAGTACCAAACCCATACAAAAGGTGCCACTTCACAGTAAGTAAGCCCTGATGAAGCCTAAAGTAATCTGAGATTTAATCAAATTACACCATGCTGCAGAACATTCTCGAATTCAAGGCTCACGCATCCTCTCAAATTTATACACTGAGTTATCTCACAAATTCATATATTGGGTTTCCATTAACAGCTATGGAAAATCTCATCATAATGTACCCAAAACATACCACACTGGGAGAAGCCAGGTGGAGGAAAAGAAGATATCCCAAGCTCTGTAACCATACTGCGCAATGGTCAGATTGTTCTTGAAGAATTAAAAGAGGGAATTAGATAAGCATATGGAGCACAGCTCCATCGGTGGCTATTAGACACAAGGTATAGATAGGGACTCTGGGGAAAGTGATGCACTGTATCCTTGGTGCTTGGGGGGGGGGCAGTGGGAGGGCTTCTAGTGTCCTGGCCCCACTGCTGGACCTCCTGATGGCACCTGGTATTTTTGGCCACTGTGTGACACAGAGTGTTGGACTGGATGGGCCATTGGCCTGATCCAACATTGGCTTCTCTTATGTTCTTAAAAGGCAAATGCCTGAATATAATAAGTAGTTCAATGAGATCAGAGATGGGTTTTTAATTTTGCCCAACCATCACACACTTGCAGTTCCATTCTAAACAGGTCTACTCAGACTCCTACTCAGGCCTATTCAAGGGGATGTATACCTGGGACAGTGGTTATAGAAGGTCCAGGATTCCCTACAGATTAATTGAGAGAGCAACATCGAGTCTGTCTAAATTTCACTGCACTAAGAGCAAAGTACCTTTGCCTTCAAGGGTCACAAATTAAATTTAGGCAACATATTTGCAGTTAGCATGTTCAACTCAGAATTTAAAACACACACACACACACACAAACCCCAAATTTCTAGTTCATGTAGACACTTTGCACTGACTGGGTATACGGTACCTAATACTGGTGCACTGACACTCCTGATGCGATCTTCAATCATTCCAAGAAGCAGAAAGCCATATGAAGAAGCAAAGGCGATGGGAAATTCAAGCAAAACAAAGTTATAGAGAAAGCAAAGAAAATGAACAGCCAAAGGCAGGAAATAAAAAATTGACAGGAAGCAAAGTAAGTGAAAGTGAGGACTCGGGTCAGGGTGTTAACTGGAGATCAAAACCATTTCAGTTGGAACGGTACATTTCTAAAGGACTTTCCATGCCTTATTATTGTGCAAATGTAATTCAATTTCTGTTCAACACATCCCAAGCACACACCTACACTAGACAGAAAACCAAAACAAAACAAAGACTCTCCTGTTTCTCAGTAGAATGCAAAACAGTCTTCCCAGGAAAAAGCAGCTGTTCTTCAAGTGCCTGGTCAGTTTCACCGCTCAAGCAGCCTTCTTATTTATAATGAGAGGTCAGAGAACCTCTCTTTTCTCAGGAAAGTCCATGGCATTTGGAAAGTATTCTTTCTTAAAAGCTGGACCATCCTCTTTCCCCACCTGCCATGCCTCAGTCTCAATCCAAATCAGAGGTCCATGTGCTTGGAAAACAAGCCCCCTCCCCTGACTCGTGGGCACTCAATGAAACTTGTGGTAAAAGGTAAAGGTTCCCTTGCTCGAAAGCCAGTCGAGTCCGACTCGAGGGTTGCGGTGCTCATCTCCGTTTCAAAGCCGAAGAGCCAGCGCTGTCCGAAGACGTTTCCGTGGTCATGTGGCCGGCATGACTAAACGCCAAGGCGCACGGAACGCTGTTACCTTCCCACCGAAGTGGTACCTATTTATCTATTTGTAATTTCTTGCTTTCGAACTGCTAGGTTGGCAGGAGCTGGAACTAGAGATGGGAGCTCACTCCATCATGTGGCACACTCGGGTCTCAAACTGCTGAACTACTGACCTTCCACAGCCTGCAGTTCAGCGTCTTAACCACTTGAGCCACCGCAGCTCCTTGAAAGTTGTGGGCACTCAATGAAATTGCTGAGCGGGCGGGTTAGAACGGATAAAAGGAAGTACTTCTTCACCCAAAGAGTGATTAACACTTGGAATTCACTGCCACAGGAAGTGGTGGCGGCTACAAACATGGATGGCTTCAAAAGGGAACTAGATAAGCATATGGAGCAGAGGTCCATCAGTGGCTATTAGCCACAAGGTATAGATAGGGGCTCTGGGGCAAGTGATGCTCTGTCTTCTTGGTGCTTGGGGGGGGGGGGTCAACAGTGGGAGGGCTTCTAATGTCCTGGCCCCACTGGTGGACCTCCTGATGGCACCTGTTATTTCTGGCCACTGTGTGACACAGAGTGTTGGACTGGATGGGCCTTTGGCCTGATCCAACATTGGCGTCTCTTATGTTCTTATGACTGTCAAAGTCATGTTGTAGGATGGGAACCCAGTCACCACACTGTATCTTCTCTTCTTCTCTCTCTCTGCCTCCTCATGAGGTGGCAACACAGCCTGGAACTGGTTAAAGATCGATTCATGAATGCCACCTGGGGATTGTTTTTAAGAATGTAATGATGTATTTATTATATTTTTAATAATGTTTATGATGTATTTCATTTTATTGTTGCTCATTGTCCAGAGCCCTGTGTACTAAGGGATAAAAAGGTAAAGGTAAAGGTTTCCCTTGCTCGAAAGCCAGTCGAATCTGACTCTAGGGTTGCGGTGGTCATCTCCGTTTCAAAGCCGAAGAGCCAGCGCTGTCCAAAGACATTTCCATGGTCATGTGGCCGGCATGACTAGACACCAAGGCGCACGGAACACTGTTACCTGCCCACTGAAGTGGTACCTATTTATCTACTTGCAATTTCTTGCTTTCCAACTGCTAGGTTGGCAGGAGCTGGAACTAGAGACGGGAGCTCATTCCGTCATGAGGCACACCCGGGTCTCGAACTGCTGAACTACTGAACTACTGCAAAGCAGATCATAACCGGTGGGCTGGACAATAAGGGAGGAGGAGGTGGTCCTTTAAGTAATGCACAAGGTAAAGGTTCCCTTGCTCGAAAGCCAGTCGAATCCGAATCTAGGGATGCGGTGCTCATCTCCGTTTCCAAGCCGAAGAGCCAGCGCTGTCCAAAGACATTTCCATGGTCATGTGGCCGGCATGACTAGACACCAAGGCGCACGGAACGCTGTTACCTTCCCACCGAAGTGGTACCTATTTATCTACTTGCAATTTCTTGCTTTCGAACGGCGTACTTTGGGCCAAAAACTCCATGTTTGCAGAAATCTATGCCCTATAGTAGTAATGGCTCACTGTATACACAGAGAATCAGCTGCCATGTCTGAGGAATTAAGAAACCCAGCTTCCCGCTTTCTAGTTCTCACTGACATAGCTACTAAGTAAGACTCCCTTTTACTTCTCCACGGGCACATCATAGCCTATACTATAAAAATAACTGCAGGCTGAGTGTCATACAATGACAAGGCATGTTATTTACACATGGCGACTTCATTCTTCTCCCTGAAATACATACTGAGGCTCTGTATGCTGTTGTCCTCGTTGCCATTCATGCGGCATGCCTCTGGGGAAGCAGGCGTACTGTCACCGTTGTGTGCAGGGCGAAGAAGCTTCCCGGGCAAAGTCTGGTACTTGCTGCTTTTCACATGTGATTTGTTCTCCTTTCAAACAACAACAAATCTTAACATTACATTTAAAGCCTGCTGCATTCATTTCAAATAGAACGCTTTCCCATGTATGAACTTGATACTCTGTGGTGGTGCTGAGCTTTGGGGGATAAGCTTCCCATCCTTTCCCCTCCACTTTACATATTAAGATTCCCAAGGAGATGGACAACTTTTCAAATTCAAATCAAGCCTTTCTGGCTGTTTGGGAAACTGGGAAGAGGACGAGGAGGAAGCACGCAAGTCCAAGGTGACCCCCCCCCAGGCTAATTTAAGGAACACCTTGTACCAGAGTTTGTGATTATATCTGCTTACTAGAGATGTGAAGGCCCGGAAAAAAAACAGAAAAATTGGGGAAAGAACCCGTTTTTTCATGAAGCCTTTTAATTTTTTTCTGAAACATTGGAAAAATTGAAAAAAGAAAAAAAATGATTATGGAACATTTTATTTTAACATGATGAATAAAATATTTTAAGACAAGGTGTTCAAATATTTTCCAAATCATTTCTAAAAAATATGTATGGTGTCAGATTGATCTAATTTCTGTGCACAGAGGACAGGCAAGTCCTAGGTTACAAACTGAACTCTCCAATGCAAGAACAAGATGCATTTCTTCCTTTAGGAGGTGCTGTTGTCACAAGAAAAGAAAAAGGTTTCAGTTTTGTTTTTGCATGTGGGTGGGTATTCTGTTTGTAATAATTGTTTGGATACACTATATCTTTAATATGCTAGTTGTGATAATTTTATGCCAAGTAAAAATGTCCATAGTCATATTTTATGTTCCTAAAGTGACAGAATGACTTTCGATATAGAAAAAACAAAATAAATGCCGATGTAGCATTTTTTTCAATTTTCCCGAAAATTTCCGTTTCCCCCCGAAAAAAAATGATTTTTTCCCCGAGCTTCAAAATTTCCAGAAATTTTACATCTCTACTGCTTACACCTACTTTTGAGTCATTGATAAGATTTTGAATGAAACAAGAATCTGTTGCATCTGGAATTATACACGTGGCTAGGTTGGCCCTTGCTCTGGTTACCTGGAGCAGTGTATACCAGTGCACCTGCTCTCTACGTGTGTCACGCGGTGCTCCATGTACTTGGGAGACAGAGGGGAAATGAATGATTCTGCCATGTTAACTGGTGGCTAGGCCATATGATATTTAGCTAAACATAAGCACGCTAAATATCAACTTCCCCTTCTTTGCTAATCTTGGGAAGCTTTCTTTAAAGTATCAAGATAAACGTCTTACGGAAAAGCCACAAGTGAAATCTTAACTAATTTGCCCAGCACACTGCTTTATCGATTTTCAGAAAGAGAGGCACTCCAGGGAAACATAAAAATAACCACACTTATTAAATAATAATGATTTCAGTTAAACGGAGTTAAACAGTTAATATACCTCTTGTTCTACATCACGTTCTACTGGCTTCTCCTCTACATGCTATGCAGTTGTGGGAAGGGTAATTACAAAAGGGGAGGGAAAGAAAATAACAAACAAATGTTAGTGCAAACAAAAGTAACATTTTAGTCATATTTCTAGTGAACCTCTGTGAGGACACTAAAAGGTTTATTTTCTCCTCAACATACAGCATCATGCCAACACTAATTATTGATGTGTACACCACATCTTCTACAAATACAGGCCAAATCCAGCCTCTACGGAAGTCTATGTAATTGGTGTCTTCTACTGGATCCAAACGAGTACACTGTAATTCAGGGATATAAATCAGATGTTTAACGACTCACTGAAATAATTACAAAGCCACAAGAATCAAACTGAACAACACTAAGTTATTCATGTTAGCCAACATGTTCATACTCAAGGCGTGTCCCATCTGCTGGACATGGATGTGCAAGAGTATAATGTGCTTAAGATCTGATATAGTCATCCCCACCCCTAACCCCAAATATGAGGGTTAAAGTACATGTGCTCTTTGGCCTATTTCTATTAGACTCCATGTATGTGCCATTTTGACGTTAGGACCAGCAAGTGGAGATGTTGCATTACTGCTGTCTCCCCATCATAAAATATACCCTCTTTTCAAAATGGAATCGGATAGGCTACTTTATTCAACAAACTATTGAAAATTCTGCAACACCACTGGGCTACAGAGAGAGTTACAACAGGAGAATAGCATTCACAGTTTTTACCTTCAAAGAAACTCTTTCCACATTGAGACCAACGCCAAATGGGGCATGATCTCGTTGAACGGATCTTTATCTTTCCTCTCCTAATTCAAGTATAACTGAGTTGTCGGCACAGAACCCTGAAAATGCCATGAAGGATCACATCCTAGGGTGCAGTCAGTTAATGTGCCGCACTGGCAAGGTCTACTAAACATAAATGACCTAAACCAACTCTATGCATTGCAGAGCAAGACTGGAAGTGATGGGCTAGTTGTGTTTCAAGGAACTTGTCTACCATTACCAACCTCCTCACTGAGGAGCGCCTGATAGCGTTCCATAATACACATGGGATTCAGACTGGGCACATTCAGTCACAATACTGATAGATAAGCACCTATGCACCATAGATTTTGACCAACGAGTGCCAAATATATTGTTTTGTCTAAAGTTACAAACTATTACAGACTCGAACGAAGTTTTTTGGTTCCTACCCTGGCCCCACTTGTTCCTCTAATGAATGTGCTTAAATTTAAGCTGTATTAACACTGCTGCTGAACTCAGTTGTTGCCTTATATACAGCAATGCTCAGCTTTATATCATTCTCAATGGTCAGCTCAAAGTGCATGGTTTGCTACTAAGCTGCCACCAGTTTCCTCATCAGACAGAAACATACTCTAAATACCGCATAAGAGTATATAGAAAAGGGAGAAAATAAACCTAAACAAAATTAAATTAGTCCTTCATTAATTTGCCATATACAACATCAACAGTGCCTCAAAACATATTGCAAGCATAAAATCAAAAGCTGAGAGAAACATGCTGGAGAAACAGTGTAAGAAATTCTGGGATTAGGCATACAGCCTCTGGGGGTATCATCATACTGATCTATCACATTTCCAACTGAGTTTGCTACCAATGTAACATCAGAGACACACAAATGTTAATCAAGTTTCTGTTAGAAGAGTCTCTGTATAATGTCTGAATACATGTTATTTGATTAACTTCTGATGAAAATGCATTCAGGGCTCTTTTTGTAGCAGGTACTCATTTGCATATTAAGTGACACACCCGTAATGTAGCCAATCCTCAAGAGTTTACAGTAGCTCCTGTAAGAAGAGCTCTGTAAGCTCTTGGAGGATTGGCTACATTAGGGGTGTGTGGTCTAATATACAAAGGAGTTCCTGCTACAAAAAGAGCCCATTCAGCTTCTGCAGACTAATTCTGGATCTCAAAGCATGGGAATATATCAGTCTTCTATTTGCTGGGCACAGTACACACTGAAACGTACAACACACACAATTAGTATGCAAAAGCTAAGATGTTTCAAGCCAACCTTTTCCAAAGAGTCACTTTGCAAGTCTTCTAGACTACTTGATATTTTTTTCTGAAAGACCCTTGAAAAGATAAGAGGACGAATGATATAAAACACATGTGAAAGTTTAAGTCACAAAAATGATATTTAAACAGAGGTAGTGTGATATAAAGCTTGACCAGTGCAGTCTCTAGTTCTCTACCCGGCAGACTTAACCCAAGTAACTTCTGAATATATTTTCAGTGCCCATGACAGAAACAGAAAAAGAACAGTCACTTTTTTTTATTCCCAGGGATAGGGGAAGAAGGAGGTTCAGAAAAAGACAACGGAAATTATTTACAGGTGTCAACACAATCTTGCCGGGCTCATTCATTCATAAGGTTACAGGGGACAATTGATTTATTATTAGATTTATACCCCGCCCTCCCAGCCAATTTAGGAGTACAGGGAGCAGTTAGCAGTCAAGTTTCTATCCTTGAGGTGATAACTGGCCTTCCCTTAACCCTAGGACTCACACACTGTAAACCTGACCTCTAGCAAAGGCTATGAGCAATGATGGGGGAGCACTGATTGAGGGGAGAAGCTGTGGCAGGGTGAAGCTGAGAGCTGCACTGGGGCTGCTGCAGTTCGTGGCCAGAGTGGGGAGCTTTGGTGGCCTTTGGGATGACAGCGGGCCCAGCGGGCAATGGGTGGGAGGGGCGCAGGGCCCAGTGAGGGTTATGGCAATGGGTGGGAAGGCAGGCCCGGCAGCTCCGGAGTCAGGGAGGGGGGGAGAAGCTGTGGCAGTCCAAAGTCAGGAGCCATGCTGAGCTCGCTGGAGTTGTTGCTGATGGGGGAGACAGAGCCACAGCGCCCCAAGGATTGCAGCAACAATGGGGGGGGGGCGGGGTTATGTAAGATGGGTATCATGGGTCCCCATTTGCCTTTTACTAGCTCTCTCAGAAACTGGGGCTTTGAGACAGCTTCAGTCTCTTCCTCAAGGTAGCCTGCTTTATCACAAAAGACAGGTTAAGAGACTTCCAAAGGCTCCTGAGACAGGCTCTCTTCCAACTCCGGAGACATGGACTCTCTGTCTACACATTCACTGGTTTATCCTGCTTACATACAAGGCAAGCTCTAGGATCCCTCCAGTCTCTCTTTCTCTGAAGGTTCCACATCCTGTCTCATCTGAGCTGACAAGAATTAACAGCTTCTCTCTTATTCCTGCTCCCACCTGATTTCCAGGTATCCCAACTGGCTGCTAGCTGCTCTGCTCAAACACCAAACAAGGCTAAAAGGAACTGGTGTTTTCCAGAAAGGGGCAGGACCTCTGCCTATCTGTCACACCAACAAACTCACCTTTTTTTCAGGATTACCAACATAAAAATTGAAACTGACATTAAAAAAAAAACCAAGAAGTCACTTATAGCCCACAGTACTAAGGCCTGTTTTATATATGACACTTTGAATAAAACTTTGCTGGTCTTGACGGTGCCACTGGACTCAAACTTAGTTCTGATACCATCATGCTTAGCAGCACCTCTATGTGCGTTGGCCCATTAGTGTGAATCATGAGCAAAACAGTAACCAGCATCTTGTGCAGGGGTGTCAATGGGAGTGATTCATATTGTCTGTGTTGGCTAATTGGAATAACATTACTCAAGAGTGCACATGGCATTCTCTTACCTGTTTCGGAGTTCCAAGCTTTCCCCATTTGTAGAAAGTAGGGCATTTGAAGGAACTGGAGAGCTTCCTCTGTTGATCAGATTGGGAAGCACAAAAAGATTTTAAAGGGCAATTTTTTAGAAACCTATTTTCTTATATATTTTAGAAACATACATATCTTATATTATTTCACCCAATCTAACTATAAACTGTGGAGGAGAGAAGAATGATGTAAGCCGCCTGGGTCCCCTCTGGGGAGAAAGGCAGGATACAAAGCAAGTAAACAAACAAGCGGGTTTTGTAAAGGAAGCATTACAGTGTTTCACAAAACAGAAGGGCACAGCATGTCCTTGCCTGATTTCCAGTAATTTTTGAGGTGGAGGCAGCAACATCGGATGGGTCAATTCCCCTGGAGGTGCCTATGTAAAAGCATGCAAATGTGGGGCTTAATTATGAAAAGAAGAAGAATCTTTGTTGCAAATGTACATAAGGAACAACCAACCTACCTCAGGCTTATATAGTTCGATGGGGGTCTTACTCAGGGGGTTCCACTTTCTTAAAGTTGCCTCAAGATCATCTTCGCTGCAACCAGTCAAAGCTCTTTCTGACGTTCCTGGCAGAACAGGAAATCAGAACAACAACAATATACAAATATAAAGGATTTTCTTTTTCTTTTTTTTTAAAAAAGAATTACATTTAGATCATATTCGGCTCCATTTATAGAAGCTGCTATCAGTACTTGAAGTGTGGTAGGCTGCCATCCCGTGTCATTTCCGCTGGACCTAAAACCTTTCTGCTTTTTTTTTTTTTTTTTAAATGGGCAAAAACCATCCTAGGATGGAACAGGGTAATTTGGCTATTGTTTACCGCTGAACTTTTACAATCACTTAAAGAGCACCTGTCGCTTTAAAATCTGAGGAAGAATCTGACAGGTCCACGTCTGCCTCTCACTGTCTCATTCCCTGCCCCCCAGCCAAACACAAAGCCTGGCTTACTTGAGAGCTGGACTGCACATAACCTGATCCTTTTTATTCCCAAGAAATCCAGGGACCACACAGGCTCAATACAGTTTTAACTTTATGTTGTCAAAGGCTTTCGCGGCTGGAATTCACTAGTTGTTGTAGATTTTCCGGGCTGTATGGCCGTGGCCTTGGCATTGTAGAACCTGAAGTTTCGCCAGCAGCTGTGACTGGCATCCTCAGAGGTATAACACAGAAAGATGGAGTACTCTCTGTGTCAAGGTGAGAAGAAAAATGGTAGGCAGGTAATTTATACCTACTCAGGAAGGTGGGGTATGGCTGAGTCATTATCTTTTAGAGCCAGTTTGGTGTAGTGGTTAAGTGCGTGGACTCTAATCTGGGGGAACCGGGTTTGATTCCCCACTCCTCCACTTGCACCTGGCTGGATGACCTTGGGCAAGCCGTAGTTCTGATAAGAGCTGTTCTTGAAAAAGAGCAGTTTCTGTCAAGAGCTCTCTCAGCCCCACCTACCTCACAGGGTGTCTGTTGTGGGGAGGGTAAGGGAAAGGTGTTTGTAAGCCGCTCTGAGACACCTTTGGGTAGTGAAGGGCGGGGTTTATAAATCCAATCTCTTCTTCTCTTCTTCTTGTAGGAGTTTCCCAGTCTGTGACATGCTAATGGAGGAGCTTTCCTGAGGAGAAGTAGGGTTGCCAGTCCATATACCCTGCCTGTTGTTTCCCATTGCGGGAGTGGGAAAAAGGCTTCTGGGCTGAAAGTGTGACATCCCTTCTGGGGAAAAGCCAGAAGTGACATCACAACTCCTTAGGAATTGTCTGAAACTCTATGGTTTCTGGAGGTTCCTAGAGAGGCACGATATCACTTCCTGGGTTTCCCCAGCAGCAACATCACAGTCTCTCCATCAGCCACCCTCTGTTATGTTTTAACCTGGAAACAAAATGTCTGGGTTGTATTTTTAATAAGGTATTCTATTTCAAGCATGCAGCATCTTGCACCAAGCGGAATGTACATGATATATTATGAAAGGCGCTAACCATATATGTAAAAATGAACAATACCAACATTACTACTGGTAAAATAAGAACAATTCTTGGGAAGAGATTTCCCAAATTCTTATACAGAATTTTTGTGACAGAATTAATTATACTTAAAACATTATGCCGTTTGAAGAGGTTCTATAAAAGGCCTTCTGGGTGATATTCAACAGAGGAGCATGTGTAAAGTATTTTTTAAAACCTGAAAAATGGGTCAGCTGGACCTGCCAAGCTTCTTACAAAGTATTACAGTCTGATACTTCTGTTGATTCCGGTTTCCAAGTCAGAAACTAGATTATAAAATTGGGTGTGCATTGCAAAGACTAATCAGGAAAAGTTTAATTCTTTTCATATGCATGACTCCTCGCATCTAACACATTTCATTTTACTTCATCCAAAATGAAAGTTATTGCTTATCCTATTTTCTAGTATTTGATTCGTCATTCTGCATTGAGATAGTAATCCTAGGGGCATCCTCTGTCTCTTAATTAAAAAACAAAACCCCAAAGCACGTTCAAACCTTGTGAAAAATTAAGATTTAAGATATTATGACAGAGGTACTTTCATTTGCCTGTGTTTGTATTACTAGAAGGAATCCTAAAATACAAGATAACTGTAATGGAAAGCTATTAAAGCTTCTTTTTCTATAAAACTTGGCACTTGGGGGAGAAGCCGACGTGGCTGTCTCTATGTGATGTTCTCCTGTTCCATCTCAGATCCACAAATCAATCAGGAAATAATATAGGAAAGAAACAACAGTGGAAGATTTACTGCAGATTAAAGTTATCCAACTGATGACTGAAGCTTGCAGTCTACAATCTATCTCCAGTAACCGAAATCAAATAAAAATACTTACATTAATTAATCTATTAAATGTATGAGTATGGTAGGAAAAATTGACGAGGTTTGTTGTGCCACAGTTAACTGTATTTTATTATTCAAGATGAATGTGAGCCATAGATTAGGAAATCTTGTATTTTGGTACACACAATTTATTTTGAGAAGGGGAAGATTGATTACTGTTTCTGTAATGTCAATTTTTTTTCTCCTGGCAGCACAGTGTGTTAAACCTAAAAACTCTGATCAAGTCTAAAAGAGGTTCAGAAAAGAAAGCGATCTGGTCAACTTATTTTTCACATTGTGCTATGAAGACATAATTTTATACACATTAGCCAAAAGCTCTGTAGCTAATTAGGGTTGCTGTGGAAATCTATGGCAAGTCCTTATAAATACTACGTAACTGGAAAATATAACTACGTGGAATATAACATTGCCCAGTATCATCAGGTTCAAATATTATACTCAAAGAAATGCAGAACTGGTCACAGAACAGGAAAATCACATCCAGCTTTTTTATTTTTTTTGGTACAATCTGAAAAAAGATCAGTAATTTAGCTGGAATGTACCCTTTCCACTAGACTTGTTTAGACAAAATAGTAAAAAAAAGGTTACCACACTGGCAACACCCCATTTTTATTAAAATCTGTAACATAACAGGTGGGAACATAAGAAAAAATCCACAGGTGGAGGGATAGGAATGAGCTTCAGAAGCCAGTTCTACTTCATCCCAACCCCACGACCAGGGCTTCTTTTCTGGGGGAATGCACTGGAACAGAGTTTCGGAACTTCTTTGACAAAATTCTGTTTAAAATGTTTAAATGTTAATGAGTTTCCAGTATACCGATTGAAAACTTCATTTCCATCTTGAGACTTTCAGCGCCTCCCCCCAAAAGCCCTACCCGTGATCTGTGTTCCCTCTAAGCTGAGTTAGTGTGAGCTAGCTCACAGCTTTTTAGCCTCCGGCTCATGTATTTTTGTCTTAGCTCAGGAAGGACAGCTCCAGAGCAAACTGATTTATGCAGTAGCCAAGTCACTTGCTCACAACTTCAATGCCAGGAGCTCACCAAGTTGAATTTTTGCTCACAAGACTCCACAGCTTAGAGGAAGCATTGCCTGTGATCATGTAAATGGTAAAAGGGCCAACTCCCACTGCAGTTTAAAGGAAGCTTTGGGGAGTGGAGGGTCAAAAATCAATCTTCCCTCTAAGCTGTGGAGTCCTGTGAGCAAAAATTCTACTTTGTGAGCTACTGGCGTTAAAGTTGTGAGCGAGCAATTTGGCTACTGCATAAATCAGTTTGCTCTGCAGCCATCCTTCCTGAGCGAAAACAAAAAAAACAGTGAGCTGGAGGCTAAAAAACTGTGAGCTTGCTCCCACTAACACAGTTTAGAGGGAACACTGGTCAAAATGGGCTCAGATAAGTGAATGTCAGAGGGCTCTCTCTCTTTCTCTCTCTGGTGAAGAACCAAGCACTATTTATTAATGGAAGGCTTTACTACACAGGTCTATAGCCTCAGCCACCTCTACCAAGCCAGGAGAAAGGGAAGAAACAGTCCCATTCTCATCTTCTCTCTTGATAAAGTGATCCCCATCTCCCACCCCCAATCTTGCATCCTTAATTGGCAGGCTAGCCTCTTACAGACCTTAGAGACTGAAGCATTCCCAACGGCAAACACCTTGTCTTCTTTTCATTACACATTGTCTTATGGAAATGAATGCACTGGAATCGACTGCCCTGTCCTTGGACTTAGAACCAAGATCTCATATTTTCATTTCTTAAAAAAGTGTCATGTAACCCTGGGTAATCAAGACTACAGCTTGGACTCAGCAGAAAAGCTCCTGGAAGGAGCTGGCAGAGCAGATATTTTCCTGCTTTTCTCTTGCTACAGCACCAGGCTGCTTGGCTTGAACATCTTCTTTGAGGGTCAGGGACCCTTGTTTACAAAATGAACATAGTACAAGGGGCTACAGTGAGGAGATCCCTGATGAACATCTCTTCACCTCACTTGTCATGGCCCCTGAAAACTAGCTGAAGATAGTTGCTGTACTCGGCTTACCCGACGCCATCAAAGAAGGCCGAGGAAAAAATGCTGACCGGACCACGTCTCATCTCCGACTGAACGAAAACCCTTGTCGGCTGCAAATGTGTGTGATTTAAGATGTATATATGCTGTCCTCCCTTACTCCACAATCATTGTTAGTCCCTCGTAAAAATGAGTAACTGTAAATCGCTCAGAGCCAGCAAGCTCTGCAGGATTGTTGTTGTTGTTTAGTCGCACAGTCGAGTCCGACTCTTCGCGACCCCATGGACCAGATCACGCCAGGCCCTCCTGTCTTCCGCTGTCCTCTGAAGTTGGCTCAATTTCATGTTCGTTGCGTCGATGACACTGTCCAACCATCTCATCCTTTGCCGTCCCCGTCTTCTTTGACCTTCAATCTTTCCCAGCATCAGGGTCTTCTCCAGTGAGTGCTCCCTTCTCATTGGGTGGCCAAAGTATTTGAGCTTCATTTTCATTATCTGGCCTTCCAGGGAACAGTCAGGGTTGATTTCTTTTAGGATTGACTGATTTGATCTTCTTGCAGTCCAAGGGACTCTCAAGAGTCTTCTCCAGCACAATAGTTCAAAAGAATCTATTCTTCGGCCCTCGGCCTTCCTTATAGTCCAACTCTCGCAGCCATACATGACTACTGGGAATACCATTGCTCTGACCATGCGGACATGCAGGATTGAGCGATCAATAAATTGAAAGATTATTATTATTATTATTATTACCCTGACCGGAGGATGTTAGATTTGTCTTTAAAAGCATCACACAGCAAATAGGCATCACACCTCACATTAAGGAGCTGGCTGATAGCCCTCAGGCACAAGGGTCTCATCGAATGATCTCTGAACTTAACATGCCTGCAACCGATACTTAGCCTTTAGTGGGCTGCTTCCTTTCACGACCCACTTTTACTTGTTAAATAAAGCTATTCATTAAATAGTTCACACAATTTTTGTCATACTATCCACTAATTATACCTTGGACCGCTATCATTATCTCTTTCACCCGTCGGTACTGGCTTAGCAAAACGGTTAACTCTTCTATCCGGCGGTCCTAAAAAGAGAGAACAGAAATCAGACATCTTCTAAGAGGATCAAAAATTCAGTTATGAGATATAAAGAAGGCAACATAATAAGGTTTCTTCTCTCTTAGGCTCACTTTTGTATGGACAGTTCTTCAGTCAGAGGGAACACGAAACCTTAAGCTGGCTACTGTCTTCAGGCTTTAACTTGCCTACCCTCCAATACACATTACTAATTAATGCAATGGCTTAAGGATTTGCATAAGATTTAAAAAAATATATATATAAAGCCACACATTTGTTTTGCTGTTTCCCAAAAGCATCTTAGAATAAGTATTCAGAAAAACTGAGTATGTCTTCAGGATACTATTACGCAACTTCAATTTCACCACGGTAGTTACTAACATTTTACATTACAACTTTGAAAATGGATGGGAAAGACTCATAACAAAGTGATTGTTACTCATCATTTAAATGTAATGAGATGACAGTGCTATATGAAGTAAAACTGAAATTCCATACAGCACATACACCATCAATGGGTGTGCTCATTGGTGGAAGGATCATTAATAAGATTATCATTTGACTGTGGGGGAAACACTTCTGCAGTGGAAATCTTTGATCTGCCACTATAAATGTGTAACACAATGGCACATTTATTATGTAGAAACAATAAAGTGAAAAGGCCTAGGCAGTGGAAAGTGAGAAATAAATTTTAAAAACAAGTAAATGACAGTCAAAATACAAAACGGAGACTTTGCCATGTTAAAAATAGTTATAAAATCCTAAGTGGAGTATTACCCCTCTAAGCCCATGGACTTCAAATGGATTTAGAAGGGTGTAACTATGTTTAGGATGGCATTATAAGGCCCCTTATATCAGCTATTTAGTGCTGTTTCTTTTTCTTTGGTATATACAAGGATTCAAGAGCACCACTGAAGACAACTTGGAAACTTCAGTTAGCTCACAGCACAACACTAAGGTGTTGATTACAGTAACATATTTCGCCAGTGCTTATAGAGTTTCACTAGTTTCCTGTTGCTTTCCAGACTTAATGTGTGGTACTTTGACCTTTAAAACCTTGTCACCCAGGTACCTTAAGAATGACCAAATCCCAACATGCGCTTGCTGGTTTAACAAAGCTTGGGACCATTTCATTATGGGGAAAATTACAGACTGTATCCAACAGACAGAAATCTACCCGAGACTGACCAGTTTTATGGAGAAATGCTTCCCGTTACTGGACTATACTGCGACAAATGCCTGCCAGCCACACAACTCAACAGATCTCAAAATGATTTACTCTGAACATGAGCTCTGTCCACCCCAGCTTCCCTTATTACTTCTAGCTTGCACAACGTCTAGTCGTTGAGTTCATAACCTGATATTAAGAATCGTTACAACTGGATCATCAAAGCTTTTGTGTTAGTTGTAGATTTTCCGGGCTGAATGGCCATGGTCTTGGCATTGTAGTACCTACACCCTGTCATTAGGTTCAGCCTCCTTTTTTTATACTGAGTTTTCAAATGTGCTGTATTATCTGTAATTGTTGCTGTATTTGCTGAAACTATCTGCACTACTGTTTTATATTGTACCATTTAGGAACCTAATAAAATGTTGTTTTTTAAAGTAATTACCAAATCCAATATGAACCTCTCCAGAATTTACAATCAGATCAAAAGCTGTGCCTTGTTTCCCCTCTGTACTAGATTTAGGCTGATTCTGCATTGGCTTTTCCCTCCATTGTTTTACCAAACCCACATTGGAACAGAAAAGGTGCAGCTCAAAACCACATTCAAATACCCCAAGGTAGGCATCCCAAGTCCCCCCAGGGGGCGGGGAAACCCCCGCCCCAGAGGCCCGTTCCCTGCCGCCAGCGGATCGGGCCCTGGGGGGAACCCCACCCCGGCGTGTGCGTCACCAGGAAGTGACGTTATGATTCCGGGCACGCTGGGGGCGGGGCCACGGTCATCCGAGGGAAAACTCTATGGTTTTCCCTTGGATGGTCGTGGCCCCGCCCCCAGCGTGCCCGGCATCATAACGTCACTTCCTGGTGACGTGTGTGCGGCACACGCGCTCCAGCCGCAGACTGGGAGTCCCCCGGTAAGTAGATTTTTCAACTTGGCAACCCTACCCCGAGGCAGTGCCGTACTGACTGCAAAGTCACCCCTGAATGGCCATAAACCTATGCAGAAGATACCATGAAACCCAATGATCAGAGAAAGTGAAAGCAGCCTGCAGTGTAGAGGGTACCATAAATCCGATGATCAAAGAAAGTGACAGCAGCATGCAATGCAGGGGGGGATTTCTGTTCCAACCTGGGTTTGGTATAACAACAGAGGGAAAAGCCAATGCAAAATCGCCCTTAGTTGTAGTGCCTTGTTTATGGAACACTTTCCCTGGCCATTTGCTTGGCATGGAGGTTTTAAACAAAAATTCTGACAAATATTTTTAAATATGGCTTTACATTTGTTTTGTACTTTTATTGCTGCTGGACTATTTTGCTCTTTTGTGCTGGGGGTTTTATGCTGATCTGCTGTTTTATGGCACTTGTAGCTTATGATGATTTTAGCTTTTATTAGATTTGGGATTTTTTAATCATTTTAGCTTGAGGAATGTAAATTCTGAATGCCCTTGATAACCAGGACAGTTGTTAGAAGCCCCGGGACAATGGATAACGCAAATGGAAGTCTTGGAAAAATGACAGTAATGTAAGCCCTCCTGCAATATTCCCCAGCTACAGTAACCAGAGGACAAAAGGCCACTCGCTTACCTCCTCTATATCTGTTTTTAAAATGTCAATTTATCACTGTAGGAACTCAAGATACAGTGACTTGTAAGTGCATTCTAAAAGATTTACGTGATGCCTTCAGTCCCTCAAAGCTATCATATACACAAAGCCCTATGTGATTGCTTTTTGTTCTTTTTCCATTCCTTAGTAGAAAATATTCTTCAATGCTGTCCAGCCTTAGCATTTGCACCCAGTTACTAGAGGTCAGCTGTCTTTTAAAAAACACACTGGACACCACCTGCTGCTATGTGTCACTTCCGGCACCAGAACGTTGAGAGAGGTCAAGGCTGTCTTATGATTAGATTCTCACCATGACACTTCCTTCATAAAAAGAGGTGTGACAAGAAGATATGAGTCATGGGAAAGCTTTGGACACCAGGCATTATAGCTGAAGAAGACGAGCTACGCTCCTGCACTTGATGGACACATTATATAGTCACCATTTCTCCGGTGCTAGGCAAAGAGCAAAAAGTCTCACATGCTACCGCCTCCCTTTTTCTTTTTTTTAAAATCCTCTGGCCTGTAGCATGTGACTAAGAGAGCAATAACTGGATATTTCCAACTATATTCCACAAAAGTTTAGGAGATAGAATGGCATGTATCTAATGAGATCTGCTTGTGGGATGGATGCCACAGAATGGGAATTTCCTACTTTCCTTTCCCACTGGAAACCTGAGTCCCCTGAAATTTTGTTCCAGGAGGTTGGTGTATCGTGTTGGGAACAGCACAGGAAGCAAAGTGGGGAATCTACAGTAGGAGAAGAAAACTGGCAGACTTCCAAAGAGGGAAGGGCCCTTCTGCCTTCAGAACACAGTGAGGGGATACAAGGCAAAACAATTATAGCTAGGGTTGCCAAGTCCATCTTCCGCCCCCAGCGGGGGACTTTGGGGGCGTTCCTGGAGGGGGCGGGGCATCCCCGACGTGATGATGTCACGTTGGGGACGTCCGCTGCCCCCCCACCCGCCCGCGCGCCGGATCTCCAGAAACGGCAGTTTCCTGCACTTAAAGGAGCCGGTGTTTCCCCCTTAAGAGCAGCTGCGTTTCCCTTTTAAATGCACGAAGCTGGCATTTCCCTGCGAGCCTGATCTCAAGCGGAGATTGGGCTTGGGAGGAAACACGGGTTCCACACACTTCAAGGGAGAGAAAGAGGTGGCTGTGGGTGTTGGGGGTGGGGCTTCCCCTGCTGGCCATCTGGCCGGCGGCGGTAGAACCCCCCCCCAAAATGGGGGACCCCTGGCAAACTGGGGGGGGGGTTGGCAACCCTAATTATAGCAATATATAGCAATTTCACTTTAATTCTGTATATAATTTTAGGTAGAGAAGGTGGTATGGTTCAATGGTGGAGTATGTGCTTTGTAGGCAGGTGGTGTCAAATTCAATTCCTGGCATATATCCAGTTGAAATGCTCAGATAGTAGGTGATGTAAAAGACCTGTCGTTCAAACTCCAGAGAGCCACTGCAAGTCACACTAGAGAAAACTTGATATACCAATGGTTTGATTCAGAATGAGGCAGCTTCATTTGTATGTAGCCACTCATTCTCTTTAACTCTTTCAAAAAACCCTTACATTTTTAAACGAATGATAATCAAAATAAAGATTTTATACATTTCAGCAGTAATATTTCACAGTGTTACGTTTATGGGCTCATGAGGTGGTTCACAGACATAACTCTGCAATCCAATTAAAAAATTGAAATATAAAAGATTATGCATATAGACTGAGGAATGAAAGAGAGAGAGGCAAGAACCAGAATATACCTCCGCACCAAGGTGGCCTTTAGCAAGCTACTTTCGGCTTTAGATCTGCAACCATCTCCGTCTCCAACAGCACAGTAGGTGGCCTGGGATGAAGACACTAAATGGGCCACCCACAAGAAAGAAAAAGATTTCTGCATACCTTAGAGGAACCCCCAGGTATGCAGAATAATTTGGGAGTTCCAACTCACCCTCCCACAGAGGCAGAAGCAGGACTGCACTCGCATGGTGCCAGCACCCACAGAGGCCCATGCCCTGTGCGCAGTTGCCAGGGGCATGGAAAGAAGCAGTCTGTTTCTTTTCTCTGCAGCCCACTGCCATGTGTATGTGCCCCCACCCTGATTTCTACTCACCAAGTTCTTAAACGCTGTTTGGGGGAGGGGTGGGGAGCTTTTCAGATTAGGAGATTGTTTAGAAGGTATTACATTCAGAGCTCCTCCAGCCTTAATTGATCTTTCGCAACTGTTTACACTGCAAAGGCAGCGGCCCACTTAACGCCCGGCAGGATCTTAATGGGATCGTGGAGACGGATCTTGAGGGATGTGTGCCTCGTGGTGCCTACCCACTTGCCCCCGATTCCCATCTCACACTGAGTTATTTTAAGCTGCATGGAGAAGGCTTTGCAGTTTTAAAAGTTAATTTCCCTCAGTCCTAATTAACACCTTCCAAACATTTAAACCTGTGAAGGAGGAAATCAAGGTCAGAGGAACCTCGTCCCCCTCATTCCTCTCCCCATATAAAAGTTCATTAAAAAAAACAACAACACTAAAGGAATTGTAAGTGAAAAATAGAGCCGTTTTCCCCCTCTCCCCTGTGAGTCCTCTAACAGAGAAATGAATAGCTGATTATCATGGGCAATGATATGGGGCCACTCACAGACCATATAAGGATTTCTGCATACTTTGGGGGATCACTCATATAAGCAGAAGACACTCCCAACCAGGGCTTTTTTTGTAGAAAAAGCCCAGCAGGAACTCATTAGCATAATAGGCCACACCCAAGAGCAGAAACTCATTAGCATATTGGGCCACACCCCTGACAGCACAGCTCATTCGCATATTGTCTCAGCGCAGTTAAGCAAGGGGAGGAGATTGTTGGTTCTGAAACTGTTGGAATGGGCATAACATTTCCAAGTACTTTCCTGATCATTGCCTATACAGCCCTCCTAAACCCAATTCACACAATGACTCTATGCATCCAGGGCTTTTCTCAGCAACGTCCTTATAGGTCCTCATCTTTTGTTGATAGAAAAACTGTTTCTCCGCCATGAAAAAAGAAAACCAAGCAGAGTCTATTCTACTTGGGACTATCAATTAGTACATTTGCTCTAAATTTGATGCTTTTGACTGTAAGTTTATTGCCGAAACTAAGACCATGCATGGGTCTTCTGAGTCCTGCCATAATGAAATGTATAATTTATGAATAATTTGTTCAGAATCCTGTACGAATACAGCTTGGGAGCCTGGCTTAAGAAGGACTTGAGGCAGGAGCAAAAATATAGGAAGTCAAGAGAAGGGCTCGTGAGTTTCTTTAAGGGCTCCATAATAACAGCACTGTCAAGGCCAGGGCTATATAATCAGCTTCCTTCACACTTGGCTCCAAGCCTCCACCGTCAGTGATAACTGTACCATAGGACAACCCCCCTCCCCGAAAAGGTTGACAAAGTTTATTCAGATGCCTAGTATGTTTATCTATTTAAACTGTTCTTATGTTTTTTAAAGCTACTACATTCAGTATGCGATTTCAGTAATGAATTGCTCTGGGCACAGGGTAGGTGGGCTGTGGCTTTCTGATTCTTACAAGGGTTAGCTAACCAGCCCTCTGCACAGCCCGTCCCTTCTGGGAAACGGAGCCCCTGGCTGCTCTGAGGCTCGATACAGTTTGGAAGTCAGGCTAAAAAGCAGCAAATGTGGATTCCACAATGGACTTTTCCCACTCTGTCTTCAACCTGACATGTTCATATTATAAAAAATACAATAGAATTCCTTTTTTGAAGGTATGAAGGAAAAGGAAGAATTCCTTTGGAATCCAAGATGACTTTCAGTCACTGAATGAAACACCACCCCTTACTTTATGAGGAGAATCTTTAAATTTCTGTTTTCTCGTCCGTTTGGAACAATCCCATTATAGTAACTCAGCAAAGTCAAAACATTTTAAAAAGGCCAATTCATGTCCTGTCTACTAAATCTGTATTATAACCTGAGAGGGGCAAAAAACACCCAGGGTGAGAACAAAAGAGTCTGTGTGCCTCATTAAATTTTCACCTGTATTTAAAGTTTTATTTATAACTGAAAATGAACAAAATACACTCAGAAGTTCTGTATAGGAATACTTCTCGTTATCATTAAAAATTCAGTCTCTTTATTCGTTTTCTTACCTTTTTTTCATTTTCAGCTAATAATGATTCCATTCCCATTTTCAAACGTTGGACCTCTTGATCTAAACAAAATTTAAGAAGTTACAAGTTAAGAGCGTCCATGCTGGGTGTCTGCTAATTAAGCATACATAAGTACCTTGGTAGAATGCAATGGGGGCATTGCTTTTGCCATTCTTCCCACAATGAAAAGTCTAACTAGGATCAGTGCCAGATAGAGACTCCCCCCCCCCCCCCGGGGTTAAATCCTTCCATGTGGTGGAGGCCTCTATAAGGCAGTTTCTGTGCACTGATCATCATTTTAATTAGATGATTTCTTCACACTACTGCAGATGTCTCTTTGAATGTGTCAAAGCAACCTCCACTCAGTGACCATAATGTGTGCTCTGGCCTTAAGGCTTAAGTATGGCATGAACAACAGAAAGAGACATGACAAACAGTATTAAATAAGCCACACGGCATTTTATTGCCCTGATGTGAAAATTAAATTTTCCAAAAGTTTGAGTCATGTCCCTTGTTAAGAGAAGTAATTTGAATTATATTTAGCATCTTTAAAAAATCTAGCTACACAATCTATCACATTCTTGATCAGCCTCTGATCAAATTTAATTAAGTTTTTGTAAAACTAAAAACCTCAAATGCTTCCGAAGTACCAGTGTGATGTAAGAAAGTGATGTAAGAAATATGGACCGCTTACTCCCATATGAACCTAGCTGAACACGAAATCAGGGCTCTTTTTGTAGCAGGAACTCCTTTGCATATTAGGCGAGACACCCCTAATGTAGCCAATCCTCCAAGAGCTTACGGATATCTTCTTACAGGGGCGACTGTAAGCTCTTGGAGGATTGGCTACATTAGGGGTGTGTCGCCCAGAGGTAGATTCGGGGGGGATCGCGGGGGATCACAGTTCCCCTGGGTGAGGTGCGGGGGGCGGGGCACATGACGAAGCCCCACCCCCCACCTCCGGCTGCCCCACTTCCGGCCCCCATTCAGCCAGGAGGAGGCAGGAGAAGAGGGAGGGTAAGTTGCTTCCTCCCCGCCTCTCCCCACCCCTGCCTGCCTGGGGCCAGGGAGGGCCTTGGCGGGGCTTTCTCGCACTCCCGCCGGCCTTGCAGGTCCACCGCCAGGCCCCAGATGGATTTTGGGGGTGGAGCCTGAGTGGTGGGTTTAGATTCAGAGGAATTAGCTGTGTTAGTCTGTTGCTGCAAAATAGTCCAAGAGTTCAAAATAGCACCTTTAAGACTAACCTTTAAGATGAAGACTGAGTGGTGGGTGTGGCCTTATGACACACTTCCGGTGTGGAATGCCTCCCATTCATACGTTTAAATTGTTTTTACGTATTTATATGTAATGTTAATCTGGTTTTAGTTTTTTCATGATTTCTATTGTTGGCTGCCCTTAAGGACCCTTTGTTGGGTGGCAAGGCAGCTTAAAATGTCTTAAATAAACAAATACAATGTATCTCAGCCTAGCTTAACCTAACTCACAGGGTTAGGTAATGTGGTATAATGGCAGGAAGGCTGGACTAGGATCCGGGAGGCCCAGGTTTGGACCCCTGCTCTGAAATGGAAGCTGGCTGGGTGACCTTGGGAGAGCCCCACACACTCAGCCCAGCCTATCTCAAAGGATTACTGTAAGCATAAAATGGAGGACAGGAGAATGTTGAAAGCTGCTCTGGGCCCATTGGGTACAAAGGATAAAAATGAAATAAACAGTTATGAGCAGGGGGGGGGCGTTGTAGAAAAAGCCCAGCAGGAACTCATTAGCATAACAGGTCACACCCAACAGCAGAAACTCATTAGCATATTAGGCCACACCCCTGACAGCACAGCTCATTAGCATATTAGGCTACAACCCCATGTTGCCAGAAGTGAGGTCATCCAGCCACACCCACCTTTGGCTCCTTATTCTGTTTACCTTGTTTGTTGTCAAAACCCAGGGCCTTTTTTTGTTAGCAGGAACTCCTTTGCATGTTAGGCCACACACCTCGAATGTAGCCATTCCGAATGAGTTTCTGCTGTTGGGTGTGGCCTGTTATGCTAATGAGTTCCTGCTGGGTGCGGCCAACTCAGGAGCCAGCCGGAACTCCGTTCCTATACGTTCCTGCCCAAAAATAGCCCTGGTTATGAGTAAAAAAGAGGTGGAAAGGGGAAGAGGAAAAATGTACACCGTAAGATCCCTGAAGGAAGGTCTGAATAAAAAGCTGATTAAAAAAATCCAAATACTTTTTAAAGCAGTAACGAGGGTTACCAGGTTGGAAAAATACCTCGGGACTTTGGGCGTGGATCCAGGAGAGGGTGGTGTTTGGGGAGGGGAGGGGCCTCAGCATGGTGCAATGCCATAGAGTTCACCCCTTCCAAGCAGCCATTTTTCTCCAGGGGAGCTGATCTCTGTCTGCTGGAGAACAGTTGCAAAAGCGGGAGATCTCCAGGCCCCACTTGTAGGCTGGCGACCCTAGCAGTAACACCAACCTCATTTAAAAGTCTAATGAATGGGGCACATCTCATTTAAAATAAAATTCATGTCGTTGCCTTAAAGTAGAGAAAAGGCTTCAATTGAAGAAGCATACATATTTGGAAATATTAACAGGTATATGTATGCCTTCACTTCTCCTTCACTATCAGAGACATTGGCATATAGTGGTTAGCATATCGGTCTTGGATCTGGGAGCCCCAGGTTCAAATCCCCACTATGCCAAGGAAGCTTCCTAGGTGACTTTGGGGACTCACATAAAAGCGGCATCAATGAAGTAAAATAAATAAATAAATATTTGCCAATCACCAAATTGCACCACGGAATGCAACAGTTCCTAAAAAGTGTTTTTAGAAAGTGGGTGGGCGGGGCTAGGGGCCAGTGGAAACTTGCTTGGCTGTGCAGATGTTTTTAAAAAGCTGCTTTGCCAGCAGCTGCCAGCATGGCGCAAGGATTCCCCACTGTGTGCCTGAAGGTAAGCTGCAGCAGCCAGTTTGTGGCTGTGCCTACCAATGCTGTGTCAACACTCCAAAGGTTCCCATCCGCTCAAAAAGATTGGGTTGGCAGACGGTCTTCAATTCCAGCCAAGGCAAACCTTCTGGTCCTGACTCCGACCTCATGCCCCACTGTTCTGATCACGTCAGAGGAGGAAGAGGAGAACAAGAGTTGGTCTTTATACCTTGCTTTGCTCTACCTTAAGGAGTCTCTAAGCTTCTTACAATCTCCTTCCCTTCCACTCCCCACCACAGGCACCTTGTGAGGTAGGTGGGGCTGAGAGAGTTCTGAGACAAGTGTGACTGGCCCAAGGTCACCCAGCAGGTTTCATGAGGAGGACTGGGGAAATCAAACCCGGTTATCCAGATTAGAGTCTGCTGCTCTTACTCATGATACCGTCCTGGCTCTCAAACATGGCACCCAAGGTTGCAGACAAGTGGTTAACGTTCTGTATGTATTAAATGGATTACTCTACATGCAGGCACTGAAACAACTCAAGGGCTAATGAGTGGTTGAACTTTTGAAAGGTACACCTGACACTTTATGCATAGTCTGATTTAATCATAGCCATTGTCCAAGCAGAAGACATTCCTATATACTTTTGGCATAAACTGTACACAATCAGTTTTAAAATCAAGTAATTCAATTCACTTAAGTTTTACAAAGATGGCAACGTGACACACAAGTAAAGAATGACAGATAAGGAGTTACTACTATAAAAATGATCAGTAAAACTTGTAACAAAATAAGACAGATCATAGGAAGGAAGGAGCATTAGCATGCATTTTTTAAAACAAGCGCTAAAGTCTGGATAGCCAGTTCTTATTAATATCTAAGTAATGGAAATATACTGATGAGAATGCAAGAGTTAGTGGATTACTTGTTTCAGTGTACCACAAAGTCAGTTAATTTACAGGAGATGGCACGTACACACTTAGGAAATACAAAAACCAAATCACAAAAAACAGCAAGCGTTGTGCAAGCAACCAGACAGATTTAAAATGAAGAAAAGAACAAGACATTTGGTGCTTTTAAATCTTCTATTAGGTTTCCACTCACAATAATCAGACTTTTAAAAGAACCATGTCAAGGCTTAGGTTTTACATGTCTCCCCCCCCCCCCCCCCCAACCATTTGTTAAGTTGGTGGACTTTTCTCTTGCCAAAAATATAAATAGTTTAAATATCACCACCACACTCCGCCCCATTTTTAAAACTCTACAAAAAAAAGGATAAGAAAAAAGCAAGCAAAATATCTTTGGCATCAACTTACAAAATAGCTTTTTCCTGGACTCTATCAACCTTGACAGATTGTTTTAAAATGTTCTGTTAGTTAATTAGATTTCTGAGGGCTTAAAAAAAAATCCATCCAAGATGATAATTCCGACTGTATTTATTAAATGCTAATAGCTGTCTGTTTGCTATAGGCAGTAAAATATTCATCTGTGTGCT
>NW_015166424.1:92939-104418 GCF_001447785.1 Gekko japonicus
GAAGTATTTTTTGTGTGAAAAGCAGTAAAGTGAAATTTTAAGGCTTACGTTTTTCTTTTAGCCTTCGCCTATATACTTCCTCTACGACGGGAAATGGAGAAAGTCAAATAAAATACGCAGAAAAAGCACAGATTAGATACTTTATGAAATTCATCAGAAGAATTTCAATACACCTTGAGATTGTTCCTTATGAGCCCTCAAAAGGTGAAAGATGGCAAAGTTTTGTTGTTAATATAATATCCAATCCATTTCCCCCTCTATACTGATATAGTAGCCTTTCGGGAATCTTTAAAATACTATGGGTGTTTGTTTTCGTTTTGGAAATCAGTCAAAACCCAATACTAGGGTTTTTTGAATCTTCTATAGGAAACAATTTTGTTAACATTTCCAACTACTGTTAGAGAAGTAATAATACATGCAAACCTTCTTACACTAAACATGCACAAATGCTATGAAGTACGGAAACTACCATTAAAGCCACACAATAATGTAATTCCCAATGTGTGCCAAGTCATCTTTGACAACATTTCACCTAAATTTTATTTATCTTATTTATTTAATTGTATTTATACCCCGCCCGCCCCGCGAACCATTTACCCGTTTGAAACAAAGAAACCGCTCAGTTTTTACCAAGCATGTTTAAGACAACAGGGTGCCAGCCATTCATAATAAAAATGGTTAAAAAATCAGAGGTTTAAACCGAAGGTTTATCATATACTTGTGTGCTTGTTCAGGAAGAGGCAGCTGATAAGAGGCAGCCTTAGTAAACTGTCCCCGTAGGTACTGGTTTTTCTTTCGTACAAGCTATTATTCATATCAAGCATAAGCCTGATGCAGCTCTGTAATAGTGACCGATAAAGGCAGGGAAAGAATGGTAGAAATGTTAGGGATGCATGAACACCTGCTGTTTCCGCTTGCATCTTGTTGACCAGCAGTGATCATGCAAGCAATTAATGGACAGGCAGTTCAGCTGTTTGCAACATGTCTCTTCTGAAGAGTAGGCTATTTACAGACATCAGTTGGAGAGATTAGCTGGAAGCAGACTCCTGATCTCCGCTGGAGGAATTTTGCTCCATATCCACAGAAGTTTTCCTAAGGTGGGAGGGATCGGTATCAGGCTCCAACTCCCAGCTGATCATGGGGAGGCACCTGGAAGCAAGGCTCCCTCTAAGCGGTGGAGTCTTGTGAGCAAAAATTCTGCTTTGTGAGCTACTGGCATTAAAGTTGTGAGCGAGCAATTTGGCTGCTGCATAAGTTAGTTTGCTCTGGAGCCATCCTTCCTGAGCTGAGACAAAAAACGTGTGAGCCGGAACCTAAAAAAACTGTGAGCTAGCCCACACTAAGCTTAGAGGGAACATTGCCTGGAAGGCGGGTTCTTTTGGTTTTTCATGCTGGAAACTTTGCTGTATCCCAGAGTTACCGAGACACAACAAACTGGGGGCATGTGAACAGAAGCTCAACTGATTACTTTCCTCTTCTCCCTTCCTCAAGCTGTCGGGCTGGCCTGCAGAGGAGATTGCTACTGTTCCTTGTGCCCCAGCCCTCAGTTCGGAGCGGGAGTGGAAGAAACTAATTATTTCTCTCCCCACCCCAAGCTGCTGGTTTGAGCTGCAGAAAAGTACTTCAACACCAATTACTTCTGATCTCCAGCCTCACAGTGTAGTGGTTTTTCCGAAGGGCTGTAGACCAGAAGCCCACTTCCAGCTTATTCCCCGTCAGCTGTGGGTCAGCTTCTAATTATCCCTGAAGTTTTCCTGTGCTTAGCACAACAAGGCTAAGATACGGGACAGTGTTGGCTGGGAGATGCTGGCCTGCATGACTGAAATAATGACTGCCAAACAGGTTTGCTGTGAAATTTGTGGCATCCATAAGGAAGATACAAAGGAATGCAGGACCATATGGCTTCACGTGTCTATCAAAAGCACAAGCAGGGGAACATCTGATTCAGCTGAATAAACCTGGGCTGAGCATCCGCGTGTCACTTTTTTGCAGGTCAGTCAAAACCTGGACTTGGTCGGAAATGCAAACCTTTGACGAAGGCCAAAGGACCCTCGGCATTTGGTCTGTGGCTCTGTGTGAGCTGTGACTGTGGAGCCAGGCCCAGCCCATAACATCCTCACGGATCATCCTTTGTAAAATTTGACTGGGGGCTAATTGGGTTACATATTTTTCATGCTGCAAGCTGTGTTGTGACCCTATTGT
Source organism: Gekko japonicus (assembly GCF_001447785.1). NCBI lineage: Eukaryota > Metazoa > Chordata > Lepidosauria > Squamata > Gekkonidae > Gekko > Gekko japonicus. The sequence goes on from NW_015166424.1 coordinate 95,142, forward strand.
AGGTGAAAAGTAGATGAAAATATTTAACTAAATAATGAAGAAAACTCCATGAAGCTGCCGTAGTCCCTATGGACTAATCTGTCAAGTAACCTTGGCACCTGTTCTGCAACATGGGAACAATGGCAAGTTACCTCTAGAGGTGTGGTATCACAAAATTATTGTAAATCACACTGTATGCTTAGGAATTCCTACAGGAAATATAGATAATAGTTGAGATAAAGGGATGAGATTGCAACACTAATACATTCAGGGATAATTTAAAAGAATTTTGCATAAAAGTATTTAATATCCTGCATCTGTATAATTGAAAAAAACATGGTTGCAAACACTACTGATGAATTTCTGTGACAGATACCTGTTAAAGGGAACATCTAATAATCAAAGGAAGCAGCAGCAATGCTGGGTAGAAATACATATACGCTTTGATTGCAACTTTGCTAATTTTTTAATTCCTATTTTTTACCTCTTTCTGCAATTTCATGATTTACTGACGTCCTTGAGATCTGACTTTGTAATCGTTCGATCTCCGAGTCTTTCAGAGCCAGCTGTTCCTGCAGCTGTGCTATTTCAGCCTGAAATAACAGATTAACATTATTAGCTTCTTTTCTGTCTCCATCATTTACCAACCCTTATCCGAGAAAAGAAGTGAAATGACTATTTTCTAACATATATTACGCATATTTTTAAACAAATACAAAAATAAGAAAAAAATGAAACCCCCATAAAGCAATTAATTTTCTGTACTGTTGTAAGCCAAAAGAGAATGCTCTCTTTCCTTTGGAAAAGGTAAGCAGAATGAGTTTTTCTTTGTATAAGTGCCTCTTAAAGGTAGTAAAAGAATCAGTGAGTACAGAGGTGGTAGAGGCTCTCTCGCTCTCTGGCGAATGAGCTGTGAGGGATTCTTGTCAAGTTCTCTTTATGTGTATCTATAGGGAAAGGGTGACCTCCAACCTCCAGTAGTAGGTTCCATTCCACGGCAATATTATTCTGTTTCTGCACTGGCTAAGATCTCCCTTACCTCAAGGTAGGGCTGCCAAGTGGGGGCGGGTAAACCCCCGCTTCAGAGCCTGATTTCCGCCGCCGTGGAATCGGGCCCTGGGGGGGAACTTCGCCCCCCGAAGCGCAGCGTGGCTGTGTCACCGGTGGTGACGCAACCACGTCAATCACGTTGGGGGCGTGGCCCCAATCGTCGGAGGGAAAACTCTATGGTTTTCCCTCCAACGATCGGGGCCACGCTTTCAACATGATCGACGTCGCTCCCGGAGGCTCCCCCGCCAGTAAGAAAATTTGACTTGGCAACCCTTAGTATATTTTTATTCTGTGCTTTCTCCAAGGAGCTAAGGGTGGCACACACCCTTCTCCCATCCCCATTTTACCTTCGCAAGAAGCCTGTGAAGTAGTTGAGGCCAAGTCACCAGAGAATACAAGGTCACCAGAGAATTTCAAGGCAGAGTGGCAATTTGCACCTATGTTTCCTAGAACCCAGTCCAGCATTCTAACCACTACTTCCCACTACTGCATTATCACGGGTACCTTTAAGTACAATTGGTTGTCTACGAATCCTATTGTTGGGAATAATATGCTTTAGGGAACTAAAACAAGTCAATGTGAACAGGGTTTTGTTTTGTTTTTAATCCACTGGCATTCACTATGAGCACTCTTCCACAAATACCTTAAATGACAGCCAGCATTAAATGTGGCAAAATGGACAATGGCAAGCAGACATTAAATTCTTTGTGGCGCAGCATTACATCACATATTTACTGCTGCAGCTTCCTTATAAACATACTCTTGGTGGCAAATTAGTCCAAAGTGAACCTGTGCTGCTTACTTTAGTTGCTTTCAGTTTCCATTCATACTGACTCCTTTCATTTTCCAGTTCTTCAACTTTAATTTTTAGGTGTTTCAGTTCCTGTAATAAACTCTGGAAAGGAAATAAAGGGAAAAATAACTACGAGAGACAACAAAATTCATTTGCTCACACACTGGACACAGGAGCAAAACATTCCAATGAACATTATCATTTCCGTAAAAATAAAGCTATCGCAGGCTGTAAGACTGATTTCAATTTAGTATCCAGATAAAACAAGCTCTCTGTGACCTCAGGCACTTTTCAAGGAAAGCTAAACACAAGAAAATGAATGTATCTTGACAAAAAATGAAGAGGAAAAAAAAAGCTTAGGTTGCGGTCACACTCGTAAAATAAAGTGTGTGTGGGGGAAGCGAGGCTATTTCCTCCGGAGGAATTTGACCTGCAGTTGCACGATCACACAGTCCTTGGAAGCTGCAGGCACAGCCCGCCACTGCGTGATCAGACACAACTGCGGAAAAGTCGGGGGTTTTTTTTTGCTGTTTGTTTCCAATGCGCTTAAACGAGGAATCGATTAACTGAATCTCCGCACTGAAGGCTCCCTATGGAGTTTGCGCTGATGTGCATACTGCAAAGGGGGGAAAAACAACGGCACGGAGTCGGGTTGGCCTGATTAGACCCATTTTGATACTGTGAGAGCGCGCTGGATTTTCCCCAGTGTCTTTTAACTCCGCTTCTGTGGTGGAGCAGAACGCCTGGCATTCGCGTCTATGGCAGGTCTAATTGTGTATATGATTGCAGCCTATATGCCGTTTCAGAGGGTAGCCGTGTTGGTCTGGAGTGGAACAGCTACGTTTGAGTCCAGCAGCACCTTAGAAACAAACAAAGGGTTGTCAGCCCCTCTGGGCCCTCCCTCCCATGGTCAGCTGGCCAGTGGGAGGGACTTACCAGGAGCAGGAGGGAGGCCCAGGCTGTGTTGCTGGAAACATGGCGATGTCCAGGGCTCTTTTTGTAGAAAAAGCCCAGCAGGAACTCATTAACATAATAGGCCACACCCAACAACAGGAACTCATTAGCATATTAGGCCACACCCCTAACAGCACAGCTCATTAGCACATTAGGCCGCACCACATGTTACCAGAAGTGTGGTTATCCAGCCACACCCACCTTTTGCTTGTTATTCTGTTTACCTTGTTTGTTGTCAAAACCCAGGGCTTTTTTTGTAGCAGGAACTCCTTTGCATGTTAGGCCACACACCCCTAATGTAGCCAATCCTAATGAGTTTCTGCTGTTGGGTGTGGCCTATTATGCTAATGAGTTCCTACTGGGCGTGGTCAACTTGGTAGCCAGCCGGAACTCCGTTCCTGTGCGTTCTTGCCCAAAAATAGCCCTGGCTATTTTACCTCTCATGGGCAGGACAGCCTTCTGTCCATCACGCTAGTCAACTCCAGAGTCAGACACATTGGTGGTGTCTGGGCAGCAATCCGGTATTTGGACAAAAACTCTACAATAGAAGCCATATTTACCATAGAATTTTTGCACAAGTGCCAGAGCCCTGCTGGGATGGCCCAGCGTGATGACATCACTTTTGGTACATGCTGGGAATGTATCCTGACCTCCTCCCACTCTTGGTAAGCCCCCCCCCATTCCCCACCAGTTGCCAGCAGGGACCTGCCAACCCTAGATCAACAAGATTAATCCTTAAAAGTTAATACTCCCAAAATCTTGTTGGTATCCACGGTGCTACTGGACTTGAATCAAGCTGAGAGCAGATGTCACATTAGCTGTCTTCAAACTCTCTGGAAAACCAGAAATGTGCCACAGTTCTCTTCCCCTCTTCCATACCATTTCCCTCCATCCCTTTTTTGGCTTGGGTAACTTTGTGTTAACTGGGATATCCTTCATACCATCTATATATCTAATTCCAAAGAATACCTAAATCCGCGCATCGGGGGCACCTGGGGGAGGAGGGAGATTTCTGTGCACACTTGGTACGGTCCCCAGGTGTGCACAAAAATCTTAAAACCTGAAAAAAATATCAGGGGGATACTTAAATCCCCCCAAAAGTAACAGAGCGTCCCTTGCGCCTGCGCAGGAAACGCTCTGCGAACTCCCTCGCCGCCGCCGCTTGGGGGGGGGAAGAGAGCAAGCTGCTCGGGCCTCACTTCGGAGGCGGGGGGGAAAGAGCCGCGAGGCCCGAGCGGCTTGCCACTTGGGCCTCGCTTTGAAGCCGGGGGGGGAAGGGAAGGAGATCGAGCGGGGGTGTGTGGAGGAGACGGGGGAGGAACCAGCGGGATGGGGGGGAACTTACCTCCTCCTCCTTCTTCCTCCTCTGCCTCCTGTGTGGAGGTCCCTCCCCCCCGCAAGTATTGCGGGTCCCGCCCCCTTGTGGTTTTTAATCCTCTTATGCCTTATCACAGTTTCCCCAGTTTGTACAAGACATGCCAGGAGGTAGAGGACAAACTGCACGTTCTTGGTACATTCCCCATTCCCCAAACTAGACGAACATGTTATTTGACCAGGGCACTGCCCTCAGAACTATTCCTAGTCACTTTGTAGCCAAGGAATATGAGGCTTGTGCCCCTTTCCCTTCTTCTAACAAAAAAGTGCATGAGAATTCATTTGGTTTGAACTGCATTTGAACACATACATTTTCAGACCGCTGATCCACATTGCTGTCTCATGCCACATGTACTCATAAAGTAGTCATTGCTTTTCAGGAGCCAGAGGCCTCAATTTCATCACTTTGTCCTCATTTACCCTTCCACTGATATAGTTTATTCAATGTAGATCTACAGCAGCAGAAATCACTCTCCGACTCTTTGTTAAGTTCAGGACTTAACAAGGCTGTACAGTATTATCCCCACTGGTGGACCTCCTGATGGCACCTTTTTCTTTTTGGCCACTGTGTGACAGAGTGTTGGACTAGATGGGCCTTTGGCCTGATCCAACATTGGCGTCTCTTATGTTCTTATCCCTTGCTTTTTCTTTTTTTAAAAAATCAAAACATCTTTGTAGGGTGCTAACTTGATTGGGAACGTGATCTAAATTGCACCTTGATCTAAATTACAGCTCTCTTCAGTTATTATTACAGCCATGGGGCTGAAACAAGACCAATGTCAGGGGCTGACTGTGAATACTGTAATGAAGGAACACTTTGAAAAAAAATGGGCAAGGGAAGTGTGGTAGTGGTGGTTCAGCTCTGTTCCTCTTTCATTCTTGCAGATGGAACCTGGTAGAATTCTGTAGAGTCAAGTTTCCTCATGGGTCAGTTAGGGCCCCAGGGCTGCATGCAAGAAATTCCCACACTGAAAAGACAGCTACTGTCAGGGCCCATTGCCTGCTGGGAAAGACAAGGCAAAGGGGTGCCTGAAATCAGTTCCCAACTTCCCACATATGTATCTAGAAGGACAATCCATGTGCAGAGACTTATTTCTGCCTGCAGATTTTCTTTGCTGCATCCTAGCACGCAGGGCTATTTTTGGGCAGGAACGCAGAGGAACGGAGTTCCGGCTGGCTCCCAAGTTGACCACACCCAGCAGGAACTCATTATCATAATAGGCCACACCCAACAGCAGAAACTCATTAGAATTGGCTACATTAGGGGTGTGTGGCCTAACATGCAAAGGAGTTCCTCCTACAAAAAAAGCCCTGGGTTTTTTTGACAACAAGGTAAACTGAATAAGAAGCAAAAGGTGGGTGTGGCTGGATGACCACACTTCTGGTAACATGGGGGTGTGGCCTAATATGCTAATATGCTGTGCTGTCAAGGGTGTGGCCTATTATGCCAATGAGTGTCTGCTGTTGGGCATGGCCTATTATGCTAATGAGTTCCTGCTGGGCTTTTTCTACAAAAAAAGCCCTGCTAGCACGTGTGTAAATAGGCAGAGGCAAGGAAGGAGGCCACATTGAGGAACACAAATAATTGCATTTTTAAGACAAGTGCTGCATCTGATCTCTCAGAATGTCTCCGCTTCAGTTATTTGGTATCTTTTGCTTCAATACTGTATTGAGACCTGACCTGACCATGTGAATGGACAGATGGGCAAATAAATACATGTGGGTCTCCTGTCACCTCTAGTTTGGTTACTTGAGATATTACTGAGGAGCCACTTTAAATACTTAACAGGACAGGGCAGAAGAAGCCTGATGATGGCCGTGAACTGTACTCACACTGGGTTTTAAAAAAATGTAAAGAGCAGTCAGCTCTGCAAGTTAATTGAATGAGCTATGCAGTCCCTTTTCCTCGTCCAACAAAATGTTCTATGTAATGCAAGATCGACTATGGTTTACTGATCTGGGGGGGGGGGGTTAAGGCAAGAAGGAAGAGACCATATTTGGGTCAGAGCTGCAGGACAGAGACAGGAAAAACTGACCATCTGCCCTCACAGAAATTTTGACAGAGAATGACTAAACTGTAGGACTAACAGAAGCTGGGGGAAGCGGAAACAGTTCTATTAATAAAACAGCATGTGGGAGATGGTGAAATCCTTCTCCCTCATACAAGAGTCCCAATTCAAATCAATGTAGTAAAATATCCAGTTGCTGATCTCCCAAGTAACACGTAGTTAAGCTCTCAGAAAGTTACTTTCATTATTTTACATTCTGCTTAGTCAACTTGAAAACTTATAATAAAATTCTCACAAACCACAATTACACAGTGGAGTCTGCTACTAATACGTGCTTGAAATTAACTTTCGGGGTCATTCTATTTTATCCTGGTTTCTCTGTCAATGCTATGTAACAAACATCACTGATGCATTTAACAGAAGGGGAAATGATGGGGGGGGGGATACAGAAAAAATACTGGGTTTTTAAAAACCAATTTCATCAAATATGAGCCAGTTAAAACACACATCTCTAAAATGTGCCAAGACAACACTGCAACTTAGAGCTAAAAACAAGTCTTAAAAAGAGTTTATGTTCGGCATGCCAGTGTCATTCCTCTTCTGTTCAATTTCATCAGCTTAACCAAAGTTGCTTTCAGCCTGACATGTGAGGTGGTTTTTGATCAAACACAGTAAAGGTTTGTTTTATAAATTCCAGAAAGCCTTTACTGAAAAGCTTGTTTAAAGGGTAAGCAATCAAATCGTAAGGGGTTTAAACATGCATGATGCAGTCTTTATTGTGGCTTTTCCATTCATTTGATCATCTTAGAAGGCACAGGGCGAGCCAAAAACGCGTGCCTGTGATTTTAAGATTTTCTTATAAGCAGGCTTGTAGACAGAAATTTTACCAAGGTCCTAAAGTTACAGAATTCATCCTAAACACAACTAGTCTAAAAATTATTTCATGTATGGAATAATTTCAACAGAATTAAATCTTCGTTTTGAAGGGTACTAAATGTCAAATGCTTCTCAATCTGCCCAGTTCATTTGCACCCATTACTTGCTGGTGTATTGGAAAGCAGAAGCATAGCCACACCTTGCTGATTAGTTTGGTAGTGGCCTACCTGCTTCCCTTTCCTTACAATTCCATAAATAAAAGATTTTCAGCCACCAAGCAGAAGCTGAAAAATCAATGATGGGACCTGGAACCAGGGATGACTAGATTCCCACACTTTCATCTCAGTTGGGACACACCGTCCTTTTAGCCCTTGAAATCCAATTAGAAAATCTTCTGCCAGATTTTGACGAGCTTCCATTGATCTTTGAGAATCCAAACAGTAAGGAAACTTCTACCCTTTCTTTTGAAAGCCATATTGTCCTTCAGTGCCTGTGTGCAGAATGTGAGCATGTGTGGAAAATATCTTTCTAAGTGCCATGGGCATGTACTTCTGTAACTCTGAGCTTAAGGATTTTAGCAAAAGCACTGCCTTGTTTTCCTAAGATTTCTGGGTTTTGACTGAGCATGGATAACATTTTCTGGTATTAAAACAAATCCGCTGTGCAGGCCACAAGCTACATACTGAGTACACCACCAGAGAACAATAGAACGTAATTCACAACCAATTTAAGCCTACTTTCATTTAGGACAACCAAGACTCACTGAGTAAACCCCAGAATAGATCTAAATCAAACTGGACTACCATAACAATCTAGACATATCTTTTGAAAGAGCAGTCACAGGAAAACCAGTTCTGCTGTCTGAAGTGTCGCTGTTCATAGGGAGACAGTTTTACGCACCTACAGTAAAATCCTTCTAAAGCAAGAAGTAGGACACGGAACTGATTTAAAATTGCAGGCACGGTCAGTTCTATTATTTGTCCAGAGCCAAGACTAGTAAAATCTGTCTTTTGGTTAAACACAGTCTAATAAAAGCAGACCAATTAATGCCAATCCATCACAACAAGTCTCCAGTTAGTAGTGTTAAGCTTGCTTTTTGAAACAGGGCAACGCACAGATTCAAGCTAAGCATTTGCTTCTCATACATCACACCAAGAGCAATTCTTCTGAGCAGGGGTCTCTGTCATTGATTCAGTGCTGTCTTGAGGGCCGATTGTTGCCATGTCTGGCTTCCTATCTTGAGACTTTCTTTCTTGGATTTTACTATTAATCTCCAACTGCAGTCTACACATCTGTTCTTGCAGTTCACTGATCAGGTTTACTACTGACTATGAAAATAAAGGAAGAAAGAAAATGAAGACTATAGACAGACATGAAGAAAGCAAAGAAAGTGACTGAACCTCTATAATCACTGGGCATGGAAAAGAGAATTCTGCAAGAGACAACTGCAAGATATGTGACCATTTCCATGTGTAACACTGCAATCAAATTCTAACCTCTCCTCCCAAATTTGTAATATCCAACAATCTATAGTATCACTTCGCATTCACAGCTAGAAAACTAATTAGCTTATTTGCCCTGGGCTCAATGTTATTGGGGAGTGGTCTTTTCCCCCCTGGTTCTCCACAGCATTGTGGTGCATTTGTGCATATATCCTGGGTTTTCCCTAGCTTTTCCCTCAGTCTTTCCCAAACCTGCTTTGCTGTGAAATTTTGCAAAGACTGCAGCAAAGCTTGGATAGCTGCTGTGTGGGTAGAAAAGTTAGGGTTTTCCTGGTACCACAAATACACGAGCAATTTCTCCCCTCCCCAGCACCAGGGCTTTGGTTGTTTTGTTTTAATTAGCAGCTAAATTTTTAATATCATTATAGTGTAACAGTCTGTATAAGCTTCTCTGAATTCCCATAAGAATATAAGAGACACCAATGTTGGATCAGGCCAAAGGCCCATGCAGTCCAACACTCTGTCACACAGTGGCCAAAAATACCAGGTGCCATCAGGAGGTCCACCAGTGGGGCCAGGACATTAGAAGCCCTCCCACTGTTGACCCCACCCCCCAAGCACCAAGAAGACAGAGCATCACTTGCCCCAGAGCCCCTATCTATACCTTGTGGCTAATAGCCACTGATGGACCTCTGCTCCATATGCTTATCTAATTCCCTTTTGAAGCCGTCCATGCTTGTAGCCGCCACCACTTCCTGTGGCAGTGAATTCCAAGTGTTAATCACTCTTTGGGTGAAGAA
>NW_015166424.1:104459-108377 GCF_001447785.1 Gekko japonicus
GCCCTTTACTGCACTTTTTCCAAAGCTATAATATCCTTTTTAAGGTGTGGTGACCAGAACTGCACAGAGTATTCCAAATGAGGTCGCACCATTGATTTATATAGGGGCATTATGATATTGGCTGATCTGTTTTCAATTCCTTTCCTAATAATCCCCAGCATAGCATTGGCCTTCTTTATTGCAGTCACACACTGTCTCGACATTTTCAGTGAGTTATCTGCTACAACTCCAAGACCTCTCTCTTGATCAGTCTCTGCCAGTTCAGACCCCATCAACGTGTATTTATAGTTAGGATTTTTGGCTCCAATGTGCATCACCTTGCACTTGGCCACACTGAACCCCATTTGCCATGTTGATGCCCACTTGCCCATCCTTGACAGATCCCTTTGGAGTGCCTCACAATCCTCACTGGTTTTCACCACCTTGAACAACTTCATATCATCCGCAAATTTAGCCACTTCACTGCTTACTCCCAACTCCAAATCATTAATGAACAAGTTAAAAAGCAGTGGACCAAGTATTGATCCCTGCGGTACCCCACTGCTTACCTCCCTCCACTGAGAAAATTGCCCATTTATACTCACTCTCCGTTTTTTATTAATTAGCCAGTTTTTGATCCATAAAAGGACTTGTCCTTTTATCCCATGATTTTTGAGCTTACTTAGTAGCCTTTGATGAGGAACTTTATCAAAAGCTTTCTGGAAGTCAAGGTAAACAATATCTATTGGATCCCCCTTGTCCACATGTTCGTTCACCCCCTCAAAGAACACTAACAGGTTAGTGAGACAAGATCTTCCCTTACAGAACCCATGCTGCCTCAATAGTTTTTGTTCAACTATGTGCCCACGAATTCTTTCCTTAATAATGGTTTCCACCAATTTACCCGGTATCGACGTCAGACTGACTGGCCTGTAATTTTCCAGCACTGGTTTTTTAAAAAGTTGCAAGTCTCTTATCTTCTTTTGTTAGAGCCATATGTCTTCACTCTTGTATCTCTACAATGAAGAGGAATAGACAGCCCTAGGGTAGACCCTGCCCTCTCTCACTGCCTTTTACTCACAGAAACCAGGCCTTGGATTGCTGTGGTTGCCTAGCAACAGCCACTGAGGAAATCCATTTGTTAAAGTTACAGGTGCTCCTTCTATCATTTGGGGCTTCTTAAAATCCAATTTTTCCTCCTTTAGATTTCAAATTTTCCCACAAACCTGGGGTGTTGTTCATATTTGTAGAAAGATCTGTCTTGCCTGTCCACAGTTCCAGTCACTGGAGTTAAGTATCCTCAGATTTGGCCGACTTTGCTATTAGTATATAGATGATGATGATTAAAAAAAAAAAAAAGCTGGGAATTCACAGAACCTGATGCATGGATTGTTATAATGATATTCAACTGCCACATTAAAAACTTGAAAAGCCCAAATGCTGAAGAGAGAGTGTGTGTGCGTGCCCATCCTCTGCCAGGGGACTGAGGTGGGAAAACTGCAGAGAAACCAGCCATGTGGAAACCCCATTGCTTTTGTGCTATATCAGCAAAAGGGAAACCACACAAGCTTGGCACAGTATGGAAAACACCTAGAAGAACTGCCATTATTTATTACTTTGAAATATCACACAGAAAACCAAGTGCAGCAGCCAAATAAATGCTCAGGGTAGGTTGGGATGCTATCTCAAACTTACTTTCAAGCAGACGAAAACACCATCCCCCACTTCTTTTTCAGTGGATGAAAACCATGTTGGGATAGGAACAGGGTCACAATATTGTAAAAAGTCACCTGTGAAAATGTTTCATGCTCACGGCTGTCTGGCCAAAGCTAGCTAGAGCAGGCTGTGGTGAAAGCTGCTGGAGAAAGCTGGAGGTGAGTCTGAGCAAGGCTTGATGGGAATAGCTTGCCTCCTGTATTCCCCTCTAGGCTTGGGCAGGCCAGCGCTATTTATGGAGCTGGAGAGGGAGAAAATGTTTCCTCTTCTTCCACTACTGGAACCCCCCGCCCCCCAGCCCTGTCTCAGGTGCCTGCCTCAGGAGTATCCATTGGCCTGGCTTGTTTCCCCGAGCTCTGCATATATGTCTGGGCTTGATAAGGCAAGGAGATAGAAATACATTAGTCTGCTTAGTAATGACAGATGACTGACTATAACGATTTCACGGAGTGAATACCTACTTCAAACTTTTTACAAGCAAGTTTATACAGAAACTATAAAACACAAGGACAGTGAATGGACCACAGGCTCAATTAAGCCTGGCATTAATCTGAAACGAAGCCACCCCGCTTCATTTTGGCAACTCTCTGAGTACTGAGTTGAAGCATATCTAGTACTTTTAAACAAAACAAAACAGCAGGAGTGGTGAACTTTAGGACCACCAGCGATGGCCTGACTGCATAGCAGACATCACTGGGCCACAGCCTGGTTGAACACTGGTGTGCACCTGACCAAACTGGCCTATTGTGGTGATGATCATCTGTCACTCCCACACAGGCACATGGGAGACATAAAACCTACTTACACATTTGTCACCATGCAGAAATGTTGAAGTAAAACACGCCAGTGAGACCATTTCAACCCCAAAATTATTAGAACACAATAAATCTATCATGATTAAAGCCTGCAGGGGTAATTCCCTGCAGGTGTCAGCTGCAGACCATCTTGGAATCTAAAGCACTTTATTATTATTATGTTGGTTGTGATGTGTGATTTTATCGGATTTTATAAATTTTATGTATGGGCTTATGCCTTTGTAAGCCGCCCTGAGCCCGCTCGCGGGGTAGGGCGGGGTAGAAATACCTGAATAAATAAATAAAATAAATAAAAATATTACTAGGCAACTATGGATGTGTGAGAAACGTTTTACTTGATTTAACATAGTCATTACACTCACAGGGGAAAAAACAGTGGACTTAGGTTTCTTCTGGACTGTAATTAAAAATCACAAATGCTGATTTTTTACAGAAGGACTTTTTTGCTTCTTTTGAAAGCAAAGTCCTATCCATTCAAGTTCTTAACAAATACATGAACTTTAGAGCTTAGCTCATTGCTTGTCCAAATCCCCCCCCCCCCACTCACCATGCTGAAGCAAATATTCTAGCCAGGGGCTTGCTGTACTTAGCATATATTGAGACCCTGGGCTGTGGGGAACCCTACTGCTAGAGAGAAATAGGAAAGAGTTTGGAGGGAACAGTAAATGCCTACTTCAGTGTCAGAAATCCAGTACTCTTAGCTCCATTTTGCAAAGGTTAAATAGACCGCCAGGCTTTGAAGACATGCGGCGGAAGTGAAATGAGCTGAACTCAAAAAGAGAACAAAGTAAGGCTTACCTCGGCTTTGCTCTGCTTCTCTTCATACTCGCTTTGTTCCTTTTCCATCCCAACCAGCTTAATCTTCAGGTCTGAAACTTCTGCCATTAGGTCCAATTTCTGGGTTTCCAGCAACGTTCGACTCAGCAGCTCCTGTAAAAAGAGAACACTTGCACTCACTCCACCATCTACCAAAAAGGCCCTGGACCCCTGTATGATGGACCCCTTCCACTTCCCTCCCTCAGAGGCTTGATGTTCCCTCCATTTCCCTGTCCCCTCACTAACTGAGGAGCTCTGGTAATGTGTTTTCTTCTTCCTGAAGAAACCTTGGCTGTCCCACCCTGTCAGATAGATATATTTTGGCTATCTGCTCAGCCCAGGAACCTGAGGGAAGGGATAGGATCACTCTTTAAATTAAACCCTTGAAGATGGCTCTTGGGATCCTTTTACAATTCAAAAATAACAAAAGTTTTATTTAACATCAAGGGGAAAGATCAGGTGAAATTAGGGGTTGGAATTACTGAGGTATAAACTAGTATAAACACAGACTTTTGATCATATATATCAGGCTAATGAGGGGTTCTTAATTTATTCGCAGTTACTTAGATCTTTATATATATATATATATATA
>NW_015166424.1:108901-111762 GCF_001447785.1 Gekko japonicus
CCGGGCCTCGCTTCGGAGGTGGGGGGAAGACCAGCGAGGCCCAGGCGGCTACCGCCGGCCCTCGGTTCCGAGCCACAGGGGGGGGACTGGCGAGGCCCGGCGGCTGCAAGCCACCGAACCTTGCTTCGGAGCGGGGGGAGATCGAGCCGGGGGGTGGAGGAGACGGGGCAACCGGCGGGATGGGGGGAACTTACCTCCTCCTGCTGCTTCCTCCTCTTCCTCATAGGTGTGGAGCTCCCTCCCCCCTCCCACGAGTATCACGGGTCCCGCCCCTTGTTTACTATATTTACCGTACAGTAAGCCTGGTGGATTGAGCACTCTTCGTGCAGGGTGTTTGGGACTGGTGTGGTGGAGACCAAGCCAGTGTTTTCCCAAACACTCCAGTTCACTTTATTTGAGTAACTGCTGACTCTTTTAGTTTCCAGAAGGCTGACACCCTCTTACCAGTATCCAAAACCCCTTCTCTTGGAACACCAGTACTTTTCTTGAGTTGTTAACTGACTTTTAAGGTCTCTACAGGCAGTTTGAATTACACCAGACCAGGGATCTCTGTACTTCTCAGAAATAACTCTCCTTGTTTGACTGGGTAGGGAATCTTCTTCTCTCTCTAGAAGATCGATCCCCTTTCTTTTGGCCTGAATGGGAGTCTTCTCTACTACCCCAAATCTGCTTGCCAGACTTTCCCCCAGCTTTCTGTCTGTGTTCAAACTGCTCTTAGCCAATGCTGAATTCAGACTGAATTCAGTCAAGGTTGAAACCTGTCAGCACTAAACCCTGTTTATGTCAGGGCTATTCACAGATGGTCTCAGTCCCTGTCTCTCCTCAATTAAGGCAGGAATCTGACTGAATCTCCTCAGCATCCAGCTCTCTCAAAACTTTTTTCCCTCAGCTGATGCCAACCAATCAGATTGCTTAGAGCACTCTGTCCCTCAAGGCTCTCTAGTTCTGTGAAAACGTAACCCTTCACAGTTCTTTAGTTGTTGGTACAGCACTCCTAAGCCTCTTAAAAGTACAGTCCATCACACCCCACTTAACCATTCATTTGCAACATTCAATGATCTATAAAATGTTATTTAAGAACCACACAGTTATATTTTGTGGAAACAATGAACTCTATGCTTATTATCATTAAGAAAAATAACTGTGTAAGATTTCTGGGGAATACAGAGAGTTGAAAAACATCAAAAGGTGTCAGCTAGGCCGCTGGCATAGGTGGTGGAGGGGGGGGGAGAAGCTGATGGATAGTCTGTTGCTGTAATGGAATCTTAGCTTTCGTTTCTTCCTGTCTCGCCTTATCTGCTAGCTTAGGCCGGTGACCTTGATACCTTGCTGCTGCTTTCGCTGGGAATGCAAACCCGTTAGCTTAGGCGGGCTGTAGCTTATTCCCTGATTGGCTCAGACCCATCAGGGGGACCCCTTTGAATTCTGTATAACTCCCCACTTTGCGCACTTGCAATCTGTTCTGACACAGAGCGTGTGCACAGATGACCTGCCTTTACTGTCTCAATAAACTTGAACCTTTCTGAAGGAGTGTTGTCGAGAGCTGATTGCTGCGGGACTCTGACGGAAGGGAAGGCACTTCCAAGCTTACCACAAAATAGAGTTGTTTTACTGTGGCAGACTATTTCGCTGTACGCCAATTTTTATCTCTGGAGAAAAAGCTGAGACAAACTTTGCTAGCCTTTCAAAACATTTGTAAGCGGTTTTGTGTCTTTGTTTCCTACACTTTACTGCATATAAATTAAAAGGTAAAAGTTCCCTTGCTCGAAAGCCAGTCGAGTCCGACTCTAGGGTTGCGGTGCTCATCTCCGTTTCAAAGCCGAAGAGCCAGCGCTGTCCGAAGATGTTTCCGTGGTCATGTGGCCGGCATGACTAAACACCAAGGCGCGCGGAACGCTGTTACCTTCCCACCAAAGTGGTACCTATTTATCTACTTGCAATTTCTTGCTTTCGAACTGCTAGGTTGGCAGGAGCTGGAACTAGAGACGGGAGCTCACTCCCTCATGCGGCACCCAGGTCTCGAACTGCTGAACTACTGACCTTCCACAGCCTGCAGTTCAGCGTCTTAACCACTTTAGCCACCGCAGCTCCCAGCTTATAAATTACACAGGTGGAAACTGTGTGTTATAAAGTTACCAGAATGTCTCCCCCCTCTTCTTAAAAAACAAAGTAGAGAAAGCACAACTGCTTAATCTCTTGCCCTTCACAGCTGTCTTACCACCCCACGCTCCTTTTCCCACGATCTTACAGCATCTCTCTCTTATAATAAAGCAGTAGTGGGGACCAACGTTCTAAAATGCCCGCCTTTAGTGTTTGGCCGGAAGAACTGCCACTCAGAAGACACTGGCTGGGTTGACTGGCTGCTTTGTGCAGTCCCGCCCAGCGTTTCAAGGTCTTTTGCATATGGAAGCTGATTGGACTTCACTCCATTCCACACCTCAAACTCCCCCCCCCGCAAGGCAGTTGGAATTTTCAGTTGCATATGGGAACTACTGTATTCTGAGGTAACATATGTCCTCACTCACAACACATCACTTCCCCTTTAAAAGAAACAAACCCAATAACACAATCACGCCACACCACAAAGAAGACAGATCACACCACAAGCAGAATACCTCAAGGCAAAAAATGATAGGAAAAGGTGCCAGCAGTCACCCCATTACTGCCACAGATGGTGTGCAGGTCCCAGGTTCATGTTTTAAAAGCTGCCTGGGGGACTATGGACCATTCACACACTTTCAACCATAACATACCTCATAGGGTAGTTGTGCGAATCATACGGGGGAGAGGAGAATGATGTCAGCTGCTTTGGTTCCCACTGCAGGGAAAGACTGCCCTTTCCCTAGGCAGAGGCTGGGGGG